>NW_011499866.1:299187-396857 GCF_000495115.2 Populus euphratica | reverse complement strand
ACAAAAAACCCCCCCCCCCCCCCCCCCCCCCAATATGGACGCACTTCTTGAACATAATTTTTGCATGATGTAAAATGGTGAATCTTAATAGAAGAATTCAAAACTATGTAACACAGGATTCGCCATGGATATGCACATGTAGCCAACAATCTGTATCGAGGATGGGAACAGTATGCAATTGGGGGAAGCATGAGTCCTAGTATCAAGAGCGAATCCAACTATTTTATTGCACCAACATCAGGAAAGAAGGAGGTAATAATAACAATTGTCAAACGCTTGTTCTTCCTCTTACAAAATTAGGAGAAAGGATGGCTAAATATTGATCAGAAAAACGATAACCAGACACTTGAAATAACAGGTGACATGGAGAAATGGGATCAGTGGGAAAAGCAAGCCCTGGAACTTCTACTCCATAGGGGATCTGTTTACGAATGGAGCTTCATTTTTCCAAACAGGTCGCAGAGGTATGGCAAAGCCTAACTACAATAAGGAGCAAAGCTTCAAGGTTGGAGATGCCAAGTATGTGAAGGCATTGACAAGCTCTGCAGGTGCTTTGAAGTGCTCAAGGACATCTAGATGCTGATGAGTCCAACAGAAGATGAAAATCTTTTCTTCTTTCTCCAAGGACTAGTCTAATGGTTCATGAAAAAATGCTATGTTATAAAGCATTATAACTCCAAACTCTTAATTTTCACGAATTTTGTAAAATAAAAATAAAAATATAAGTATCAAATGTGTTATTTGATAGTTTCTGCTTGCTTCCTTGAACGTTAGTAAAATAGATTCTCCTCAAATTACAGCAACAGAACCCGCTAGAAGATCCATTACACTTTTTGTAGAATCTGAACAAAAATATTCACTTCATTTTAAGAAGCACATCATTGTACCAATTTGCATCTTTGTCCAAGAGGACATGATACAGAAAGATACGAAGTCGCCCAAAGGGCAATGTGTATGAACAGTTTGGTATCAATATTTATGTGGCCCTGGCTCTCTCCCTTTAACAACTCTACTCTGTTTTTCCTCTGCTATGGCTCCTTCTGCCATTCTTGTTGTCCATGCATGCAAATACTATACAGATTGACTCTTTTTGTACTTCATGTCTTGGAAATACCATTTATCCGTTAGATCCTCGGGTAGTCGAAAAAGGCTAAACAAGCCAAGGTTGCTAGCAACGAAACGCGGATATTATAAACCGTGCTTATCTAGGCATTGAAGTTATGCATGAGCATGACCGCAATGCTCACAATTTCCTTCAAAGGGCAAACAGGTTGGCATGGTTCATGTAGTAGCCTTGTCTTTTCTTTTTTGTTCTTTACGAGGTCCGATGGACTAAATTATCTTTCTGATGCCTAATGCATTCTTCAAAAGATTCAAAACAATATCCCGCTCACTTGTCTTAAATTCCGTTGTATTTTGACCCCTGAACAATACTAAAAGTATGTAAATAGCGGGAAAAAAAACAAATTCTTTAATTTGTAATTTTTGGTACAATTTCTTGTCCAATTATTGGATTAAATAAAACAAACAAACAACATTCAATCGATCAGGTAGCCATTCATTTCTTGATCAGTATCAGAATGCATTAACCAAAATCCGTGCTGGTTCTTTCTTCAATGCATGCTTCTTCTCTCAAATCCTGCATGGTAATTGAACATACAATATCAGACATGTTAAAGCATTCAAATATATCACAAATTAACAAGAATTAATTTCTCGAGCCCTTAATGTAGACTTACTGTTGGTAAGAGATGTTTATAACGCCAGAATTGGGGTCAGCAATGGAGGCAAAAGCTTCTTTTGACAAATCAATGGTACCCCTACAAGAATCCGGAGGGCAAAGATCTGTAATCATCACAACAACTGACCCATTATCCAAACAAGGGAATGGAATGCCCTCATTTGTCCCGCTAACACAAGTTACTTGGTAATATCGCCCACAAGCTTCCCCGTTGTTAAAAATCCCTTCACTTGCAGCTGCAATCATCACTCCTTGATCTTCATATCCATAGCATTTAGAAGCTGAGTTTACAAATAAATTAAATCATGAAAGGGAGAGAGAAAACAAGAAGAATACATGGCTAATTTATTATACTTGATTAATTTTTTTAGGGGATGAAAGAAATTCTTACGAACGTATGGGGGTGTGTAGAAGGTCGCAGTTCCTGAATCTTGAGCCAATGCAAATGGATAAAAGTACAAACTGAAACACAACAATGTCATAACAGAAGAGGCAATGAAATTCTTGAAGACGGATGCCATAGTTTTTTGAGCTAGAGCTTAATCACAGCACAATATTTGCACGAGGGGTGAGAGCTAGGAAGCATCAGAATATTTATATATAGAGTGTAGAGATTAGGGCAAGTTGATGGAATGAGTATATACGCGGCATATTGTGAAATACTATGTCTTGTTAAAGAGAAAACTATGAAGTTTTCTAGAATTTCGGTGTCCAACAATGATTAGACGGCCATGCATGCAGGCCATTGGGAGTTTACAAAGCACCAACAAATTAAGGTATAGAGTGATGTCTCCTCAGGAAAAGAAGAGGTACCCCTGAACTCTGAAAGATTCTTTAATTTAGAGTGATTAAGCACAACGTTTTTTACCTTTTGTGATACCTAGATTTAAGAAATTGCCCTGACCATCTAAATGATTTTTCTTGTTCCCTCTTCTTGTTGAATTTTATATATATATATAAAGATGGTTGCTGTTTGGTTGGGCTTCAAAGCATACCGAGAAAGATTCAAAATACACATGACTAAACCAGCTTTCGTGTAGTTTCTGCTGTTATAGTTCGAAAAAATAGGTGTAAAAAAAAGCTATAAATTATAGCTATTTTATAATAAAGGTTTCGAGAGAGAGTTTGTAGCGAGAACAAAGTAAAATTATAATGAATATTAGCTAGCTCTGTTTGAACTGCACCACACCATGCTCCTGGATAAGTCTTGTACACAAAAGATTTCGAGACCACAAGATCATGCCTCGATCGTAGCTTCAGCCCTCCTGCTCTCGGAAATGGTGCTCTATGGGCGTGTGAAACCTCTTCTAGACACCACTATAGAGTGAAAATTGGGTTCCATTATGAAATGGATAACCCATATTAAATGGATACAAACTATATGATAAAAAGTAATGAAAACCGAGGACAAAGACTGCTAAACATATCCAAAACAAGCCTACATGGCAACATCATTACCATTCATCTCAAGTGTTCATTACATGGCAATATCATTCAATATACAAGCTAATATTCACATCATCATCATACTAGCTTTTTTTGGGTCACAATATTTGACAACGCGTGTATGTCAAAGTAAAAACATCATTTTTAATGTTTTTACCAAGGAAACATATGTTACATTGTAGTGCATCGCATTGCCAAACGAGCACCCACTGCAGCAAGAAAGCATAGGGGGTTGAATTTGTGCAAAGAGGTGCACTCTGTGTATGTACTTGGGTACCCAAATTCAACTCCTCTCTGAACACGACACATCTGGCTTGTATTTTCCCTGTTCTTTCCCCCATTGTTCATGCATGTTATAGGGAACAAAAATTGATCGATGCTCTGCAATATTAATAACCCTTTTTTATACTTATCTTGCATGCCCACCAATGGCAGCTTTCCATTAGATCTCCACGCAGCAGCCAGATTGGACAAACCCTGAGAACTCATCAGGCACAATGATCTTCTCCAATTTCCCATTTTGACCATCTTTCATTTCTATCAAATAGAACTCTTCGGGTGAACCTTGGTTATCCAACCCGGTAAGCATGACCCGAGAGCCCAACGTGATCCCACGAACCCCGGCTCGAACCATCGGGTCCAAGTCAGCCCAACTCATCAATCTCCCATCTTTCCCTCCCCCAACACAAGATCTCGGGCACCGGCCCGGAATCCATGCCTTCTTCACCTGCCTCCATTGACCCGACCCGAATTCATATACCTCAGCATTTCCCTCAAATGCCCCCTGATTATCGGTCCCATATCCACTAACCACCCAAAACTCATCCCCAATCACCACTCCCTCACACTCGTCTCGCTCTTGATTCATTTGAGTTAACTCAGTCCACTCATCCTTGCTCAAATCATAAACCCACCCAGTTCTTAATGCATTCTTATTCTCATCATGCCCGCCCACGACATAAACCCGACCTGAATACGACCCAATAGCGAAAAAGGACCTCTTGGAAGGCATCTCCTTCCCCTCTCTCCACTTCCTTGTTGTGAAATCATACACAAAAACATGACTCACCTGTTCATAACTCACCGGGTCCCACCCACCCATGACCACGAGCTTCCCTTCACAGCTTGCCAATTGACAAAACAAGGGCAACTCGGTCGGATAATTGGGCACGGGGTCGAGTCTCTCCCATGTCTGACTCGCTGAGTCAAACACAGTGATCCCAAAACACGGTGAGTTACCTTGTTTGGATCCCTGTAAAACATCAGCTCCATGAACAGCTTGAACTAGACAAGCAACTTTATGGGTGTAGCCAAGTTTCTTCCTGTGGTAATAAAAATCCTTGCTTTCCAGTAAGTCACACCATTGCTTGCAAACTTGGGAAGCAACTCTGTGAGCTGTGTAAGGCAACCGAGTCATGCACTCAAGACCGAGTTCTTGAGGCAAATTCGGGATCAACTCGGTGAACATGGTAGTTTCCATTTACAGAAAGTATTTGAAGCTCTTGAAGTATAGCTTTCTCTCTTTGTGCGTAGTTCTTTTGTTTTCCGGACCTCATCAGCTGTCTATTTATTAGACAGACGATCGTTAAATAACAGAAACAGTTGCTCCTTTTAAATCTTGACACGTGGCAGACCTAAAAACTAATATCTAAAATATTTTTCATTTATTTTTGTTTCTCTCTATATATAACTTTTCAATTTTTTTAATTTTTGATAAATAAATTTATATTCTTCTATAAATTGTTTTTTCCTTTTATGTTGGATATTTATGATAGATAGATTTATGTACAAGTCAAAGTTAAATTTTGTTTTTTATCCAGAATATCTAAATATATTATTCAAATATTTTTTTTATTTATTTGAGTAAGGTGTAAGATTTTCTTTATTTATCCAAATTATTTTTTAAATTGATTCTTAAGAATAAAAGTTTTTTATTTTGAAATCATAAAATAAATTTTAAATTCATATATATATATATATATTGATAAATATAATTTTAAATTTATAAAATAAAAAATAGATTAAAAGACTAAATAGAAGTCAATTTAGATGATGAGTTGGATAAACTACTCATTTCTCGGTATTTAATTTTAATCAAATCATATTTAAATTTATTTATTTTAAATTCTTGAATCAAATTCCATTGAGAATGATATTAGTGGCATATGTTATATAAATTTTTCATCCCTAAATATGATTCACAATTCAACTAAGTTAGTAATAATGAGATAATTTTTTTATTTTATTTTATGATTAGAGTATATTTAATATCTATAATTTATAAAAATAACTTTTAAAAGAGTTGAGCATAATTTTTATATTTGAATTGAAAAAAAATATTTATTTATTTATTGTAGTCAACTAAGATAATCAAAATAAATTAAAATGGTAAAATGGTAATTCAAGAAGAAAATCATAAATGGTGAGTTTTTATTTTAACATGATTTTTTATTATCACTAATTGCTGAAACCTATGGATAAGATGGAGGTGACTGATTACGTGGTGCAATTTGGCTGTGACATGGATGTGATTATGAGAAATATGGTATGCATTGCACGTGGACGTCCATGATGTGATCAGATTAATCATGTTTGATGTCTGGTTGTCACGTGGCGGGGCAAGTGGATGTTTTTTTTTACGTATATATATTTGGAGCTTTCCAAGAGGATGACTATGGATGTTTGGTGACTATGAAAGGGACCATGTGTTATCTATACAATTATTATTAATTATCTTAGTTGACTAAAAATAAATAAATAAATACTTTTTTCATTTTTTTCCCCACCAATAATTTTCAAAAATTTAGTTGAAATTGCCACTATCAATCACCATCCGTCCTCTAATTATCGATTTATATGCTTGCCATTATCTTCACTAATTAATTTTCAAATTTTTATCCTTTCTAGAAACTAGTGGATGTGCTATATATGTACATTCACTTGTGCGTGCTTTGTATTTTTTCTAAGTGCATAAATATTAATTAAGAGTATGATGATTATAAATCAATTCATGGCTAGCTTGAGAGAAGCAGTTAATTAAAAATAAATAAAGTTTGTCGGTAAAATATCATATTAATTTTTATTATCCATCATTTTACAATACTATAGATTATAATAATATATTTTAAAAAATTGTTGAATTAAAAGAAAAGGAATTGAAATGAAAATACAAGTAATATAGGTGATGACTTTGAGATTTTTTTGAAAAGTCTCCCTAGTTTTTTTAAGCTATCAAGTAATCTGCTCCTATAGCTTTTTAAAAATAAATTTGGATACCAAACTACATTCCCCTCATGCTTCAGTCCTTTTTAATAGAGTAGCATAAAGTAGCGAGAGAGACTGCAGGATTTCGACTTAAAGAGGAAAAATTATTGATGGCATGATATCAGCTATTAAAATAATTTTTATGTTAAATAGTTTTAGATAATAAAATGGTTAAGATTAAGTAATTTTTTTTTCCTTGAAAAATAACTAGAAAAACATATTTAAACTCAAAAAAATGTTTGATTTTGGGATGGGTTTTTATGCTTTTGAAGGATATAAATTAATTTAAGAATACTCCTAGGATGTTCCATAGTTTTTTAAGTTAAGAATTGATTCATAATAGCTTTTTGCGTAAAAAAATCATAAACACCATTTTTCTGACACCGAGTTCTAAGAGTTCCACATAACACATCGTTTGTTAAGGTGAATAATGTGTTTTTTCTTTTTTTTTTTTACAATTAGATCAGATAATATATCACTTACCCTATTAAATTAAGAAAACAAAGAAACTTGTACGCGTGAGTCAAGCCCATGTGTAGGCTTTTTTTTTTTATTTACGTGGGGTGTCCGGGCCGTCTTACGCGCATCACGACTAATTCACACGGCCCACTGAACATCTTGCAAGCCCAGTGAGCAGGTAAGGCACCGCAAGGGTGACAAGTATGCACAGTAAGACTCGAACCCAGGTGCAGAGAAAGGGGACAAGCCCCTCCCACCGCTGGGT
Organism: Populus euphratica; assembly: GCF_000495115.2. Lineage (NCBI taxonomy): Eukaryota > Viridiplantae > Streptophyta > Magnoliopsida > Malpighiales > Salicaceae > Populus > Populus euphratica. The sequence goes on along the minus strand of NW_011499866.1, from coordinate 389,682 downwards.
TAGAACCTTACTTGCAATGTGTAGGCTTTTCTTGATGGGCAAGGTGCTTGCCCTAGTTTACCATGTGTAGCATCACTAGATTTTTTTTTTAATTTTGAATTTTTCATTAATGCTTTTTTATATTTTTTTAAAAATAATTTTTTTATTTATGTTTTAGTTAATGCCTTTTTTCGTGAATTTTTTTTGGCTTTTCAGCTTTTTTTAAAACAATGATTATTTTTTAATTATATTTGGTGTATTTAATTTTTTAGGAGGCTAGTGTAATTCATCTGTAATTTTTTTACACATTATATATAGATTAAATATTTATTTTTTATAGTATTTTTAGTATGTATAGCCTTGCAAAATATTTTTTTTCCTATAATTTAATCAATAAGTTTTATGCACGTGTCAATTTCTATTATAAATTAATTTTAATAAACAAATTCATTGGACACAATTAAGTAAATAACTCATATTGCAATATTAAATATTTTCATTTATACTTGTTTCTCAATTTTTTCAATTATATTTTTTTTATCATCAATAATTTTTTTTATCCTTTATCTACATAATGGTTTGTATTTTATTTAAGTAGATAAATGCATAAGCGTTTCAATTTACATCTATGATGTTTTTATGTAAAATAAAAAAAAATTACATGCTTAATTTTTTTTATCATATATTAGTGTTTTCAATTTAATTCTTATTCTTATGATTTTTTATTTTTTATTTCAGTCTTTAATCCAAGTTAATAGTGTATTCTTTCTTTCTTTTTTTTCCTTTTTTTGTTCTCATTTTGGTTCTTTTCTTTCTTTCCTTTTTTTCACCTTAAATACTCATTTTTTTATTAATTCCTTTTTTTATATTTATTTTTTTAAAATGATTTTTAAATTTATGCTTTAATTGATTCCTCTTCTCTCTTATTTTGTTTTTGGTTTTTTATAATTTTTTAAATATTAATTATTATTTTTAATTGAGTATTTTTAGTTTTTTAAAATGTTAGCATGATTCATTTGTAAATTTTTTATATTTTATTTAGATTGAATATTTTTTTATTATATTTTTAATATATACAGCCTTACATAATATTTTTTTCTATCTATTTTATTTAATAAATTTTATATATGTATCAACTTTTATTACAAGTTAATTTTAATAAATAAAACACAATCAGGTAGAGAACCTGTTTTTTTTTGTTTTTGGATAAAAGTTTTTTCTTCTCAAGGAATTTATAAAATTCATTTTTTATTATATCTAAAATCTTCTTAATTTGGGTTGAAAATCAAAATGACTTTGATATTTTTTTTTTCATTTTTCTATTTGTTTTAAGTTTAATTCGCACCTATAATTCTCTTGACTCTTAATATTTAGTGCCTTACTGTGGATACCTCTAGTCATAAACTTGGAAGATCAGTGAAGCAGAATGAATTAGCTACATAGAATTGTCCACGCCTTGTAGATTGGTTTTATACCTTCTATTTAATTTGTTTTAAAATTTTAAAAAATATATAAAATAATTAAGATATATATTGCTTATCTGGCTACTATTTAGTATAGCCAATAATTTATAATATAAAAAATTAATTCACAGCTTGATAGTATATGGATTAATTTTGTTGCATTACAGAAGTAGAAGAACAACGTTGACCTTCGATATATGGCTTCTCTTAGTTAAAATAATAATAACAATAATAATAATTTATTTTCTTTTTCATCGATCATGGGGCAACTTCTTTTCCCCTTATGCTTAACTTTCTTCTGCTTGATATTTTTAGGATGAAATGGAACCAAATGAAATAGCAAATAATATCATTGGTTTTTATTTAGTATATCAAATGACATGGTTAACTTAGTCACCTCAGATTTAATTTCATCAAAACCTAATTTTTAATTTTTAATTTATTAGGTTTTTATTTTTATAAAAAAACAACTTTATTTTAATTTTTTAATAAGAATTTGAGGGTTAACTTTTCCTCCTTGTGGCTTGGTGATTAGGGTTGCTTGAAAATATAATAATTATTATTTTTCAAAATATTTTTAGTTTATAAATACATCAAAATAATATTTTTATTTTAAAAAATTTAGTTTTGATATTAACACATCAAAATAATTTAAAAGTATTAAAAATATATTAATTTAAAACAAATAAAAAATATTTTTAAAATATATAAAAAAAAAACTTTATTCAGAGTCTAAATTTACAACTATGGTGATAAAAAGGCAAAGGTTCCAAAGCTTCTGTTTTGTTTGTTAATTTGTTTTAACCCTTTAGAGCATGTTACTTGCTTCTAGATGAGTGTTAATCATGTGAGAAGAGGTTGACATGAAGAGATGCTTTGATTTATTCTGGAGTTTCGGCTGAAGAGGTTATCCTGTCTCGTCTGTTCATCTTCCTTTTGTCTTTTCGTTGCTGTCTTTCTTATCCTTTCTTCCTCCTTTCTCCACCTAACAATAGTGTTTTGACAACTCACTCATGTCCTATACGAAGGGAGATGAATGGACAATTCAGATACCATGTAGCATGCAGTCCAGCCATGTATGGGCAAATTAATGTCCATGCATGGGAGAGGGTTAAAGAATGGTCTTGAAGATGAACAATCAAAGCATTCTTCAAATTATTTAGCCAACAAATTAATTAGAGATTTGGGTATTTCATTGAAAGGATGGGTGAGAATCTGAGGAAAATTATGGAGTGCAAACTTTTTTTATTGGGCTAAATTGATTTGTCAATCAAATTAGAAATATAGATAAAAAAATTTTGGATGAAAATGAAGGAAAGATAACAATAATGCTATAGAAGCCTTCTCACAATAAAGTTATAGATGAAAAAATGAAAATTATGGCATCAACCCACTAGTCATCGTATATATTTTAGTAATTAATTATAAAATTATTGATATTTTTTTATATTATATATCTTGGTGTTATTAAACCTGATTAATTATGGTATTTTGATTAAGGATATACCTTAAATTGAATTTAAAAATAAAAATAATTAGATAAGAATTAACTCGATCAAAATTTATTTTGATTTAAAAAAGAATTCAAAATAAGTGATCCTAATAACTATAAAATTTATTTTAATTTATAAAAAATTCAAAAAATTTACCTAAATAATGAACGATATCATAAGTCTAGCCGAATTTAATAACTTTGAATCTCATAGTACCAATGCATGTGAAGCAAGGCAGTTTAATTTCAAGGAAAAGCTTTGTGGATATCTATAAGCTCAAACAAAGTTGTGCATATCGATCGCATATATTATGGACTCCATGTGGCAGCAATGTTTTCTTGTGAATGAATGATCACATTCTATGAGTTTGTCTGCTCAACCATGGTTCTTTAGTCGACATCATGTTTTGACAGCTCCTATCCTATCCCAAAATATATACCATTATGCATCCTTTTTCGTGGAAAATATTGAAGGTGAGCTTTTGGACTCCAAAGTCCTACCTTGTAGCAAGTGGCTACAATATCCTTCCATACTTCAAAAGATCTTCAATTTCTAATCATTCATCAGCGTCATACTACTATGCAAATGCATAACTTAAGTGCTGGTTATTGTTTTTACAGTTGAAATTACTACCACGCTACTGAACACTATCTCAGTAGTCGGATTCTCTTTGAATATATTAGTCTTGCCGTAAATTAATGCTTAATACCTTTAATCGTGGACGTTTCGTCGGAAATGGGTTTGAAAAATCTGTGATTAATTATCATATTTGACTGAAAAGATTAAGAAAAACTGTTTTTCTTTAGAAATCTTATTTCTAAAAAGAAAATATTCAGATTTTAATGAAACGTGTCATCTGTGAATGATCTTCCTTTATCGTGGCCACTTGTTCCAAGTTTATTTTACACCTGTAATTAATGCTTTTCAGCTATACTTGGGAGCTGCCTAATTCTTGAGGTGGGGGCACTCATTAGCACTGGAGAAGAGATTAGCATTGACCCAAAGGGCACGAAGCATGCAGCTCTCTTTTCAATCGCTTCGTGTTCCACAATGCGATAATTTTTATGGATACAGTTCTAACTTCAAGTTTTTTCTGCAGTTTTGAGGTAAAAAAGTATTTTGAGTGAGCCACACCACGTTATAATATCATTGCGAATCTTGACCAAGTAAGGTTGATAGCTTGATTATAAATAGTGGCAGATCTTCCTCATGGAGGCTCTTCTCCTCTTATCTCCCTTCTCTTTCTCTTCTCTCTAGATTTCAGCCGAACACTTGTCAAACCCTAAAAGAAAATTATTTGGAAGAGTGTAACCCTATCAAGCAAAGAGATCCACAACTTTTTACCCTCTTGGTTGAATTTAGGTTAACGTCTTCTAGTGTGCATAGCAAATAGTATGATTAGCTTCTTCAATCTTGTTACACTGTTAATTAATTTGAATATTGCTTGGAATATTGAGTTCAGATTCTTGAATAAGCAAGTGTCAAACATCATGTTTTAAAACCTATGCAAGAGACCAAGCTTCAAAGCCTGTCGAAAAAGCAGGCTCTTGGACCCTACAAATTCAGTCTATCCTTCCACAAACAAATAGCTTACTTAATGTTGGGTTATTGTTTTAGAATTAAAAATATATGATTTTTTTTTTGTGATGAAAGAATAAATTCTTTCTAAAACTATTTTAAAGATGTATTTATTTTTATTTTTATGTTTTGTTAATTTCTATTTATACAACATGGTTTTTTATTGTTTTTGTTTTGAATGGTCACAAGTGTTTTTGTATTTTTTTTTAAGAGTATTTAGATGTGTGGTATATAACGGTTGTTTTTTAAAATATTTTTTAAATATATTAAAATAATAATTTTTTATTTTTAAAAAATTATTTTTTACATCAATATATCAAACTAATATAAAAACACCAAAGCAAAATTAATTTGGAGAAAAGAAAAAGTAAAATAAAATTTATTTATTTTTTAAAATATTTTTAAAACATAAAATTAAACATGCTAATACTTCACTGTGCATAAACTACACCTGTGGTTTCCTATTTTATTAATGGATAATCATCTTAACTTGATGTTCTACTTCTTCTACATTAATTTGACTCGTTGGCTGTCTTATAGCATTTATTGATGAAGTTGATTTTCTTGGTTTCTTTGTTCTTGATGTAGATGGGTTTGAAGCATGTAGTTCATTTGTAACAACATCTAAGGTATCATTTAGATGATTAAACTAAATTAATTAATAATTTTACATATCAAACATTTAAAATATATGTATATATTTATGCATAAACTATACTATTTTAAAACATAATTGAACTTGGATTAACCTCTCTAACTCAGCTCGATATATATTAATACATAAGCTATACTGTTTTAAAACCCAACTTGGCGTAATGGGCTGAGGTGTACTGTGAGGAGTGCTGCTGGGTAGTTTGGTAGTTTCCGTTCATTGGCATCAGCTCAAGATTCTGGGACTGCAGCCTGCTGCACACCTCCATACGTTCCTAAGAATTTTTTTTAGCGGTGTTAACAGCTTCTGCTTGCTATGGATTTGAAGATCAAGGGGTGATGATTGCAGCAGCAAGCGGGGCAATTTATAACAATGGGGCAGCTTGTGGGCAAATATTACCATGTAACTTGTGTTAACGGGACAAATGAGAGCGCCACATTCCCTGAAGATTTTTTTTCCTTCCAGGCATCAAGTTTTGGAGCACATGAAGAGATCAAAAATTGTTATCAGAAAGCAACTGGATGTAGCAGTGAAGAACCTGAAAGTAAAGGAAATTGATGAGGCAAAAGAATCCTTCTTGAAGTTAATGGAGAAAATTACCTTAATTTTTTTCACTCCAAGCCTTCCATACAGCTGGTACTCTTCCAAGCTTTAACTGTGCTTGGAACTGTACCCAAAACAGTAACTCCTGAGTCCTGAAAAGAATGATAAGGCAATGGTTGGCTAGGGCATGAAAAAGTTTCTGCTGCAAATGAATTAGGTAGTGCTGTCTGATATTCAATGCTTTTATCCAAAGCTGGTATTTTAACAACGTAGTGTGTGTTATATTGCCATAATTTTTGTGGTTGTGGTTTAAAAAATACTGTAAATTATTGCTTTTCTCGAAGGTAAGTTGAGCAATAAAAATCAAACAAAACCACATCCACACCGCACCACAAAAACAAACGGAGCATAGTTTGGCCTGTCACAGAATGAATCCTGTCACAATTTGCATCCATGGATTGAATATTACACAAGGTGTGAAAGTTGTTATTGGCATGGTCAAATGCCAGTCCCATGACCTGGTTGGGCGGATCAACCTAAGAGTCATCAAATTAAGTTAAAGAGTTTTTTTTAAAAAAATTTTTTTATCTGAAATAACATCTTTTTGGACAGTTTTTTTTAAAAGAAAAAACCTAAAACAATGTCGATTTGACAAAAAAAAAATTGACTGGTTTTATCAAGGTTTAAGACACTAGATATATAATGAATTGACCTGTCGGATTGATAAATTGTTTTGAAAAAAAAGAATTGACAGGTTTCACCGGGGTTTACCTCACCAGGTAATGGATTGACCTATCATATTGACTAGGTTTCCTGACTCAATTGCAAGACTGGTCTGATTTGAAACATGACTTGATCTAAGACTCGGGCTGGATCTAAATCAGTTCGTCAAGTCATGTTCTAAGAATTGGTTATTGGAGATAAACCATCTATTACAGATACTGTAGTGCAAACATTCCCTTGATAGGTGATTGACTCCAGATAAAAAATCTATCCATGTGTGATCTCCAATTTCTTAATTGAGGCCCTCCATCATCTCCAGTCACAGGGATCACAATTGCCTTGCTAGGATTAGCTTCTATTCTACAACGCGACTGCAAAAGAGAAGTGTGGTTCCTCCTTAATTTAATCTTAAAACAAGCATGAACATCCATATTAGAGCATTAATGATAAGTTTCTTTCTCCAAATTTTCCTTCGGATTCAAAATGATGACATGTGAGCAAACCCACTTCCTGCTGATGTCTCAAGTTAACTGGAGGTCGAGTTTCCATGACATTGGCAAGCCAGCTTATGAATCCTAGCATAGACAGATGGCATTCCATTCCCAAAAGGCTTTTAGCCATCTGTTTCAAGAATGGCGCCAACATGAAGAGACCGTCTCTCTAAAACTTGTAACAGGATGAAAGTCTAAATAATCCCATTGTGCAGAAAAATGAAGGGTCTAGTTGCTTGAATGTTGCACATTCTTCAGAACCCTAGAGCACATGCAGCAGCATAAAGGGCAGAGGTGAGGGGGGAGTAAAGGGAGGGGAAGCTGGGGAAGGAAACTAGAAAACAAACAAGATGACTTGAACTGAAACAAAATTAATGGAACCAAATGATTTAACACATGAACATTCCTATATATTCTTTAATCGGTGTACATCACGCATCTTAATAATTTTCGATGAGGTAATCATCTTCAGCACTAGTCAAATCACCTAACAAGATGCAAAACTGAATGTACCTTTGGGTCAAAGCAAGACTAGAAGTAGAAACATAGATGATATTACAAATTGAATTCTCAAAACTTGCAGGTTTGTAGTCCCGCTCCCTCCTTGGGGAGACACAGGTCCAGGTGCTACAGATGGTGTGAATCCTCCAGTTGAGCTCGGAGTGGTAGTTGAACTGTTTCAAGATATTCACAACTTTAGAAGACACCAAAATCAAGTGAATTGCTAAAAGAGATTTTAGAGCAGAATGGATTAACTACAAGCAGATTAGATTCTTACCTCCCAGTAAATTTACAGGATCCATAACCTGCAAGAACAAACCATATAAGAATGATTATGGAACAAAAGCAATAAAAATTCTCGATCTACAACAGCAATGTCTTTCATCACTTTCCTCCCTTCTTGATGGGAAAATCAGACAAAGGACAAGGTGCAAAGTGAAAGCAATGTGAAAAGCCTCTTTGGCGGGACCAAAATCTGGTTTTATCAGGAACAGAACTCACCACTAATTATTGGCATTTTCAGAGACTATTAGCTTGGACTTCCTTGCTTCATGAGTTCATTTCCAGCTATTTATGGTGTTTCAATTAACATGATTCTCAGAACATGTACTGAGTGAATACAAGGCATAGCCATCGACATCATGTAAAGTAGCATTTAATGCATAAACCCTATCTTTCATCAAAAAAGCACATGGTAAAATCCCACTATGCTTCTATCTTCCAAGACTTGAGATGCGACTGCTCTAGAACCATTGATTTAAATATGCCAAAACAATCAATTAGCATGAGCTAAATGAAATTCCCTGTCGTGGAAAACCCAGCAGTTCCTAGCATGGAACTAGCAGACCAGAAAAATAAGATTAAAAAAATAATGAGAAAAGGATAGATGGACTTACTGGGATTAGCTGTGGTTGTTGTAGCAGTACCATCAAAATCACATGTTGCACCAGCCAGATGCATTTTTTGATAATAATCATTGTAAGCATAAGATGCATGGTTCTGGTAAGTATTAGGAAGATAGCATGGTTGCCCTTCTTGAATAGCACTGCAGTTGGCCCCTCCCTGCCCACAAGCCCAGTTCAGTCCTACTTGCAACTTACCGGGATCCGCATTTGGTTTGGCAACACAGAAATCAGAACTATTTCCAGTAATTCGATTGGAAGTACTCAAACTAAAAGTATAAACAGAGCTGCCATTGGTGAAAAACAAGCCCCAGTTTTTCTCAGACACAGGCCCAGGCCTCTTGTCTTCATTGAACATCTCATAAATGTATGTATTGATGGGAAATTTTGGCTGACTAGGTGGTCCTGAATCATTTTGAACTCGCTGAATCATATTATTATTGAAGGTCTCGGCATTATCTGCAGTGGCATCAGGTTCATTGGCTCCGCCAAGCCAAGGCCACCCAGTTTCTGTAACTACAATTGGGATTCCAGACATATTCAGAGCATCTATAGAATAATAGGTAGCATCCACCATGGCGTCAAACATGCTGTCATAGTGAGAAAGAGTGTTGGGGTCAACAATCTGTTTCACTGGAGGAAGTGATCGGAAAAGAGCATAATCAAGAGGGAAAATGCCATTTCCAGATGTGTATCCAAAATATGGATATGCATTTAACATGTAATATGAGTTAGTGTTTTTCAAGAACTGAAGAATCTGATAAATTGTAGAGTTCCATGATGAATTAAAGGTGGCAGTTGAGGGCGGGAAAGGCTTGGGGATTACGTCCATGGCTTGAGGGGTTGAAACTTTGACTTGAAAATTTAGATTTGAAGCAACAAGGGCTTTGTGGAGGTAGTTCATGGCAGGAACCAAAACAGGGACAACATTAGGGATTGTGGTAAGAACCTCACTGCCAACTGCAATGGCTGTAATGTTGGTTGAAGGCAAGTAAGCTGCAACATTTTGATTAATCCATGCTGCTGCTTTTGATGCAGATTCCCCAATTCCTAAGATTTCCTCATTTGTAACACCAACCATCACTTCTATCCCACTGTCTGCAAGGGCTTTCAACATGTGGGCATCAGCATCATAGAGGCGTACATGAGTAATCTGATTGGCTTTCAGCATGGCAACCACATCTGGAGCCGACGGCATGTTTGAAACATCGGTTCCAATATTTATTCCTACAAATGCACCTGCAAATTCAAGATTGTGATTTCAGCAACAAACGGTGAGTTGGGCAATCCTATTCTAGAAACATGAATTATCTCACCCACATTTTCTTTTTGAAAATGAAAATTTTCAGGTCCTCGCGAGCATTGCTCAAGTTCAAGATGATGAAAAAATAGATAAATCCTTTAAGGGCACAACATGTTTGAAAAGCTCTGAGTGCACTTTTGCACTTTTATTGCTCGTATAATACGTAAACCACAAGCCCTAAGGACTATCAAGTGAAATAGCACATATTATGATAAAATCTTCCAAGAAGCTAAATAACACTACATGGTTTTCACATTTTAATTCCTACAAGTCCGAGGCCTCATGGTAAGGGCTCAACATTTCTAAAGCAGATTGAGCTCCTTATCTAATCCTGACTTTGCCCTTTATAAGGACAGTAGCAAAAGATCCAGAACAAGTTTACCAAGTTACCTGATGCATAGTGGAGAGTGGTAAAAATAAGCAAAAGAAGTCCTCCAGGCACCATCCGATCCAAGAAACTTCAATACAAATTATACTCTTGTCTTTTATCTCTTAGCCTTAAACTGCCAAAAGGTTCAGCAAACACATGCAAAATGTTATAAGAAACCAATGGCCAGAAAGCACGGTTTAGCTGAAGCTGGCAATACAAGGAAAGAAACTCCGAAATTCCAAACACGGAGATACCCAGAAATCGTAAATCAATTGCCTCCAGGACTAGATAACATGTCAGGTATATAACAAGCAAACCAGCTCACCTAAAAAGTTTGAAAGAACAAAGAAGCACAGCAAAATAGGTTGCACAGGCAAATACGAAAATCAAAACTGTTTATGTGCAAAGGGGAAGGGAGGTGGTAAATAAAACCCATACAGAAATGATTACTTGGAATTCATGTCCATATATTCATATAGATCAGAAAATTATTGAGTTCTCACCATCTGAGAATGTACCTACCTTCTCTGCCCATTCAAAAGACCCTACAATCAAATTCATAGCAACTCCTCTTAAGCAGAGAAAAATTGATACTTCACCAGATGCCTAAAACTCCAATTAAAGTTCATTTCAAACCAAGAAAATCACAACTATATGTTACCTACCAAGTAACAATTGCCATTTCGTTCTCCAAATGAAAAACAATAGCCAAACATGTTGGACTTCTGAAATTCACAAATTGAAACATCAAAGAAATGTCATGTGCACAGCAATTCAGATTGCTTTCTTCAATTCTCAGCCAAGAGAAAAGGCATAGAACCAGGTGGACAAATCTACTAAAATTAGAGCTGGGCTAAAAAATTTACAAACAAGATAAAAAAAAAAAAAGACAACAGCAATATAAACAGATAAAACCACAGGTAAGCAAAGAGATGCGAGGCCATCCTCATAGGTCCAGTTTTATAAGGAAAATAGCTTCCCATTTCATAAGGAAAACAGCTTCTCATTTCACACAAATTCAAGGCCGGCCATAGCCTAAGAACTTTTCAGACCTTGATTTTTTCCACATGAGAAAATAAGAGGACAATCATTTCGACAATCAAATTCGAAGCACAAGATGCAAGTAAACAAGAAGAAATGACCCTAACTTTAATATGTGAGATTTCACAATGCAGCAAATCTCAAGCAACCAAACGCATACTAAGTGAGGATTTAGTACAAACTTACCACCAGAGTGCAAGAGAGACATTAAAAACCCATACCCACACTAGCTCTTTCAAGGGAATAAGGGAGAGAGACAAACTTTGGACATAAATTTCAACTTCGAGAATCCAAAAAACTCCACACAACAGCAAACAAAGACCCAGAAATCCTTAAATCTTAAAAATACCCAGATGCCAAAACCCTAACAACAAGCACCCAGATGCCAAAACCTGAAAGAAAACATCATATAGCACAGAACCCAGATACGAAAACCAGGAAAAGAGACCATGAACAGTACCTGATCCAACTGTATCAAGCTGAAACACTCCAAAAAATCAAGCCCTATATGCAACTTTCAGAGAGTTAACAAACCCTTATATAACCCAAAAAACAGCTACAACCAACTCGAAAAACTAAACCTTTTTGAACCTAGTACACAGAATCTGAAAGACAATCTACACGGATATCAAACTAGCCCCACTAAAGTAAAGGCATTATCTTTCTGTGGAAAGAACCAAAAACCAATGAGCCAGAAGAACATCCTTTCAGTCTCTAGAATGAATACTTAACTAAACGTTAACTCTTTCATTAAATACATTAAGTACCCTTTCAAACAGTACCCCCACCATACTAGAAAATGAGTTCAGATTTCATTAGAAGCTTACCAGATATGAAAGAAACTTTATGATGGCAGGCTTTGTTGTCACTAAGCTTGACCGATGTTGGATAGCCAACAAGACCAAAGACAAAAGCCCTGCAAATCTTTGCTGTCCCTTGTTTCGTCTTATTTGCGATTTTTGTTTACTATACAACTTAAAAATATGTTTTTTTTTTTTTTTAATGGGGCAATGCAAATCACATAGATATCATCATTGTTTATTCTCAGCTCAAATGGATGGTGATTATATGTTAATAAGGATTATTAAAGAAAGTGAGACTTTTTTTTTATGTGATTTTTTTCCCTCCAAAAGTCTTTTTTATGAGCTCGGAAGGGATATGAAAAGTCAAAAGGGAAACGGTTTAGGCTGTGAAAACAGGCAGGCTGGTGATAAAAGCAGGGTAAAAGGGATTTAATTCAATTCCAGTGGCCATTAATGAGTATGTTTGTCATAATGACCAAATTCAGAATTTTATTTGAGGACCAAATAGAAAGATAAACCAATTCTGCTTTGAAATTTTTTTAATTGTTTGTATATATTAAAAATAAATTTTAAAAAATAAAAAATATTATTTTAATATATTTTTAAATAAAAATATTTTAAAAAATAATAAATAATTCCTATACCTTTTCAACTGGATTTTTTCAAATGGGTTATCAAGGACTTATTATTTCATGGGTCCCTTGTTGTCACTAATTACATGCTGCTTATAGCATGAGCCATTCACTGGTAATTTCCTCCTGGGCTAATCAAAGCCTGGATCATATATATATATATATATATATATATATAAGCATTAGAAAAAATTGTTTTAGGCTTTTAAAAAAAAAAACAAAAAAGACACTAAAACAACATCATTTTTCCACTAATCTGGTCCAATCCAATTCTCAGCCCAGGCTGAGTTTCAAAGCTATGGTTCCGACTCAATAACTAATGCTAGGGAATGTGGGTAAAAGGAGAAGAGGTTACAAGATGAGAGGATAGGCATGTTGCTTCTTTTGTTAGCTTTGATTAGCAGCGAGAGACAAAAACAGGAACAAAGAACATTTACTTCATTTTTATATTTCAAAACCCAGATGAGAGACATTCCACAGTTTAAGCTCAAAGATGCAAGCTTTACTACCATGATACCTTTTGAACAGGTTTTCAAGGGAACCAAACTTGATTTAGCGTCAATGCAACTCCATAAATCTCGATATAGTCTCAGAGTGGAGCCCTAAGAAGTAAAGCACATGAATTTGACATCAGAATGTTTGATGGCAAATCCGACTAGATATAGACCAGACACTGCACACAAAGAAAATTATATCCCCGCTTAGTTGTAAAGTGGAATGCTGAGGGTACCAAACGTCAAAAGCATCTCCCTTTTTAAACTTTTTGGTCCCGCAGAAACCACACTTTATCCATAAAGACAGGTCCAAGACAGCTGCTCCCCCACTCAAAAAAACAGCTTAGCTGAATCACTGGGACGTTTGCACGGAACAACACATCACAGAGGAATGCCTCTCAACATTCTGCATAATGGGGCAATGAAGCATCTTTTGATACGGGGCTCGAAGAGAAAATAACTAAATTAACAATTTTTCATATGAATTTGACCTAAAACTCTTCCAGGCAACATTAAGTGCAATAACAATCAAAGCATTCTACAAAGTTGAAACCAAAAGCCAACAAAATCTAGATCAAATACCATCTGATAGAACATCACTCACATCAAAAACATAATCCAAAGGACAAGTAGGTGATACAACCATCTGTTTCCATGCAAGGATTATGGACTAGGAGACTTGTCTCCATTTACTTCTTTAGGATATTCATCATGAATTGGGCTACGGCTTCTGCTTCTTCTTGGGCTACGGCTTCGGCTCCTAACTGGGCTCCGGATCTGACCCCTATTTGGAGTTTGGCTGTGGCTCCTTGATCGTGAATATGACCTCTCTTGACTGTACCTCCTCTCTCGGGGTGAAACAGATCTGCTTCAAAGCAAAAGGTCAGACGTGCACATTAAAAGAGGGAGCAATAATTATTAAAAAGTACCAGAACTCTATGCGCCTCAGGGAGCCAATCACAAGACGTGTGAGAAGTAGCAGAAAATATCCTATTTTTACATCAATAGTCCAACATCAAAAGGCCAATTCAGTTTTGGGGCGTTAAGGTTGAATAAGTTTAGTAAATAAGAAACCAGGGAGGAGATATAGAATACAGAACTAAAAAGGAATCCTTGGCAGTGTTTCACAAGCAGTTTGGAACAGCTAATGCATTTGCTTTGGATGCAAAAGGCATACAGGTTCCTCCATAAGAGACAAATATTGGGTTCCTACAGGGAAAAAAACAAGAACCAGAAAGTAATAAATGCAAACCTTGAGTGATGCCTTCTTTTTGGAGGGGAATAATAATCACGACTGTGAGACCGGGATGTTGCATGGCGTGGTGGTGGAGAACGAGAATGGCGTGGTGACCGAGAATAACGAGGAGGTGATCTTCTTCTATCACCAACTCGGCCCCTGTAACAGAATGGAGAAATTTTGAAGATTATCAAACCAGAATACTTTGGAAGACTAATACATATAGTGAACATCATGAAATACAACCCAGAATTTGGACTACGTGAGTTTTAAAACAAATCATGAACACAATCTATAGATTCAAAAATACAAGTCCTGTAAACATCCTTATATCATGTCATGGCATGATTGGCATGTGAAAGACTTCCCCATACTTTCCACAAAATCTGAAATCATCGCAATCTAAAAATGCTTCTGATCTTGTGATTTTGTTTAGGTTCACTTCTGAACAGAATAATTCAAATCATTGAGCCCCAACCCAACTTGAAAGGAAAAACACAACAGGAAAAAAGAGATGAAAAAAAAAACAATGACATTCAGCAACCATCTAAGTTATCTCAACTGAATAGAAAAATAGCTGTTCAATGAAAAGCATTCATGTCACTCAAAATCAACCCTGTCAGGCAAGCAAAGAAACAAAAGATAACACTTACCTAGTGGCTGTGCGCTCCCTTGCTCTCATATCAATTGGCTTCTTCCTATTCTCCTCGGCAAATACAACAGTCAACTCCCGGCCAAGAAAGACACGACCATCCATATGATGTTTTGCCTCTGCAGCATCATGAGGATCTGCATATTGGACAAAACCAAAACCACGGGGTTCCCTGCCAAAAGAAGATGATAATGAAACAGATTGAAGATTAGTACCACCATATCAGCTACAAAAGAAGGAATCAAGCACGAGAACCATAAACCTTTTTGCCAATGAAATTTACCAACCCAATCCCCATTATATGAAGGTCATGATATGAAAAAGCAAGCACACTGCTGACCTTGCAAGTGTCAGTTTAAAGATGACTTGAAACTCTTCAAGACTTGGAACCTCTCCACAATGTATTCAAACCCAACTTCCTTCAAATCTTCACTATCATTAACATCATCTTCAAAAGGACTCTAATTACTTGATTGGTGTCTTCAAAACTTTAATTTCACTGTTAAATCTCAAGAACTTCAATTAATGAACCCAGCCTCGGATTACAGTCGAGTATTATATCATGAACAGATGACCCAAAAGAAATTTGGAGGAATAGGGGGCTTAAAGGGCCTGCTTGATGAAACCAAACAAACTGCTAAACATAATTTGAATTTCCCAAAGATTATAAGAAAGATAACATTAAAAAGTTAAAGAAACTATGTCTCAGGCAAATAAGTTTCTGATGCAGTGTAGGAAGGAAATCAGATGATAGCAGAGAGAACAAATAACATAATGCTGGGGAAATAACCTCATAATATCAGTCCCAACAGTTTCAAAAGGGGATTATTTTGGAAATTGACACCAAACAAGACCATTGACAGCATGAATCCCAATGAATGTCAACACAAGATAGTTAGAAAATGCAAAACCCCACTTGAGTTTTTTTAAAGAAATGCTTTAAAAAAAAAAATCATATCAGCAAACTTTATCTATCAACAGCTAAAAGACATGCTCACCCAGTATAATAGTCTCTAGGCAAGTAGATGTCCTTAAGAGCACCAAACTGTTCAAATGGCCTGCGAAGGTCTTCTGGCCTGCAAATAGCATTTACATAATTGTCATGTGCTGATGAAAAAAGAAACATAAAGTTTATGGTCCCAAAATATTCAGCTATTAATAGGAAGTGGTGCATACTGCATCATGATAAGTTTAGTTTTGGATAGGTTCCCACTCTCAGCAACATGAATGTCACCGTTGCATCGTTAACTTGAGTGGAGTTTCTATCCGCAAGGAGACAGAATAACTCTTTCATCACTCCTGCTGTCTCTTGTGCACACGTTAAACTTTCCTTAAGTGGCAATTAGTGCAATGGTCCACTGGCACAAAGCCGCAAGGCCACGCAGATGAATGCTCGTTGTGTATTAATATGCATCTAAGATCAGCAGTACTCTTTGGGCACTCACTCTCTAGCATTCTAACATGCACGGGCGATTCCTGTGTCTAGCCAGGTCGCGGTTGGACAGGTATAAAAGCATGAAAGCATAGAAGCAACATTTTTTAGATCATCCACTACTTGCAAATCTAATACAAATGTTAAAGAACATAAGTTGTGAAAGGAAAGCAAACCTGCAATCATGACGGAGGTTGCGAACTAGAAGGCTAGTAGGAAGATCCCTACTACGTCCACCATAACGTCCCCGAGGACTAGGACTCCGTCCCCTTCTACTATAGCCCCTTGGAGGTGATGGACTATAACTCCTTCCTCTCATCTCCACAAAATTGTTTGCTCTCTGTCCAATTTAAAATTACCTAAGAAAAACCCCAGCCAGTGTAAGAAACTAATAAATCCTGTGCAGCAACAAAATCCAATTAGTGGCTTCATAAGATAAAGTTATATACTTTAACAAGATAGCTTCCCTGATGCAACAAGTGAAGAGTTCACTGCCTGAGAAAATAACCCATTAACATACTAATAACACGTTAAACCCATCTTCTTCTTTTTTTTTGGCAGTAAAGCCATAAATTAGCTCCTCTCCTCCAAGTTTGGACAGCGTTTACACAAAATATTGCACATAACTAACTCATCAGCCTTAAAATATGGAACAAACCCATTAATCATACCAATAACCTAAGCATGTGATGTAATAAAAATCCCTAACCCCTTATCTCCTTCCTAATAACTCATCAAACCCATTAAATAATTTATCTTTTTTCTTGCATCAGACCCAAAATTCATTCCTCTCCTTCATTAATTTACACATATTTAGAAGAACCCGTTATTTATCTCCTTTTTTAACAAGGACCCATTAACCTAAATAGATCATCAAACCCTAAAAATATCAATTAATTCAACAAAATCAAGAATAGCCCGTTATTTATCTTAATTTTTTAACAAAGACCCATTAACCTAAACAGAGCATTAAACCCTAAAAATATCAATTAATTCAACAAAATCAACATTAACTACTTACATTAACATTCAAGCCATTAAAGAAAAAACACGTAAAACAAAAAAAGCAACAGTCAACAGAGATCAAAACGACAATAAGAATCTAAACTGAATCGTCGCAGAGAACACAAGGAAGGGGAAGAGAGACCTGTTAATCGGAAGGTTAGGGTTCCGCGGGGGGGAGAGTTTGAGAGCAGACGGCGATGTGGCTGCGATAACGGGTACAAAGAGGAAGGGTGCTTAAGGAGGTTGTAGATACTAGATATAGCACACAGCAAGGGTTAAGGATTAACTACGGTTCAGTTAAGGTATTCGATGCCTTTAGATTTGTGGGTCCCATTGGGTCCATTAATCTAGTGGCTGAGTTTTTTATTTTGAAATATGATAGTGATAAAAGCCGGTCTAATGCATGAGTGTGACGTCGCTCTAAAATTGGCGTTGTTAGATCAATTTTAATTAACCTCCACTCATCAGATTAACGTTGATTTAAAATTTATTTTTAGAAAAATTGAAAGGATATTATTAAAAAAAGATAAATTGGATTTTTTTTATTTATTTTTATTGGATTGTAGATTGATTTATTGTTTTTTTTATTGTCTTGAGACAAAAAATAAAAAAATAATAAAGACAGATAATATGATAGAAAATAAAAATAAGATAGAATTATATTTAATAATGATATATAATATAAAATGATTATTTTTGTATGATGTTTGGTTATATATGAAAAAATATAAAAAAATCTATTTTATTTTTAATATGTATTATTATTAAATTTACATATTTAAATAATAATATTTTTTATTTTTTTATTTTAATTTATATCAAGTATTAAAATTAATAATACTATAATAATTATAGTTATAGAATAAAAACTGATTTAACAAGTTGATCCAAAACTTAAATTGATCTGAGTTTATGAAAAAATAAATGAATGATTGACTTAATCTCGTCCCATCAAAAAACCATGTCAACTTAAAATAAAATATGAGTCAAAAACTCATTAATTGTTTTTTAAAAAAAATAAATATTTTGAGTTAGTTGAGTTGACCCTTCTAATTCACAATTTTAACCTTATTTTTAGTCAACTTTTAAATCGAGTTTTAAAACTATAATAACAATTATTTTTATTTATATATTGACTTGAGTCAATTCGTGTTGACCCTTTCAACTTATGATCCTGTCTTTTTTTGGTTGACCTTTAATTTGAGTTTTAAAACTGTGATATAACAACTTTTATCTCTACGTTGATTTAGGTCAAGTAGAGTCGACCCCCTTGATTTGTCATCATGATTTTGTCTTGAGTTAACCTTCTAGTCAATTTTTTAAACTATAATAATAATTATATTCATTCTATACTGAGCTGGGTAAACTTAGGTTGATCTTCCCAACACATAATTTGGATCTTATATTAAATCGACACTCAAGTCGGGTTTTAAAAACTATGATAATAATTACTTTTATTTTTATATTAATTTTAATCAATGATAAGTCTTACTCATTACCCGAGACTTATCCCAGACTAAACTCTAATTGAGTTTTTAAAATATTATAATAATTTTTTTTATTCTTACACTGACCTTGGTCAACCTAACTTGTAACCAATGACCAAGCGTTACTCTGGATCAACCTTTACATTGAATGTTAAAACTATGATAGTAATCATTTTTATTTTTATAAGTTTTAGTTAAATAATCTTAGAATTGAAAGTTTTTTACAATAATATTTTAAAAATAAAAAATAAATTTTGTTTATAAAAACATATTCTTTATATACCTTATATTAAAAGTTCACTTTAAAATATTCATAACAATGTAAATTTGAGACTAAACATAAATGTGTTTTTTAGAATGATTTCTCAATTATTGCTTCACTAATTGCTTAATGAAACCGTTAAATTCTATCCTTTCTCAATTAAATGAACAAAAATTTCAAATGAGAATCTCTAAAAGTTTGAGGGTAAAACTGATAAAAGAGTTGTTTGATGGTAAAACTGAAATTTCTTATATATTTGGAGGGCATGTTTGAAGTTTGCCCGAAAAAACCTCTGCAAGCTTAGAGCAAAACAGAGACCACAAAACAGAGAGACTCTGCCTTCTGTCTCCCGCATACATACACTACACACGATCTCTGCGGAAACAGAGACGTTTGAGCAGGAGTAGGCTGATCATTCCCATCTCCTTAAGCAGATCTTTATGCAGGTTAAAAAACCTTTGCTCCTCCTTTGTTTTTTTCTCCTTAAATTTAGATGATCAAAGAATAATTTTTTTTTTCTTTTAATCTATCCATGCTATTTTAAAATTTTCTGGGTGTAATCTGAACTGGGTCTTGATTTATTTCTGTTCTGGTATATATTTATAGATTAAATGCATGTGTACATGGATGTTCCTGTGTCTTCTCGAGGTTTTAGCTTGCATTTTAGGATAAAATTCTATTTTATGTGTAGAATTTAGAAAACATTGTGTGTGCCCATCAGTTTAAATTGAGATATAGAGCATCTCTGAATTTTGGAATTTAATTTCTTGCACATTCTAATCCTTTTGTTTTGTGTTTCCTGTCATCGAAGCAAGATAATAGGAGTCAATTTTTTGTTAAAGATATCTACTTTAAATTGCTATAGCTTTAGAAGAAAAATTGTAAATATCTTTATGGAGGTTCCGAGGATGGTTTGTACTTGTGTTGATTTGGGGTGGATTATTAAATTGAGTAGAGGTTGATGTGATACTGATTTGTTGTGTAGTACGAATGGAGGAACAGTTTATACTAAGAGTTACACCTTCCATTGCGGAGAAGTTGGATCGACTTTTGAGTGAAACTGCTTCTTCTTCTGAAGAACAATCATTGGATTTGTCTTTTTCTGGTGATAACATCCTTCCCTTGCATTTTATGATGTTCTTGGTTGTTGTTACGTGTATAGTACTTTAGGAATTAGGATCTCCCTTTGTGCAACCCTCTCAATTTTAACTTCATGGTTTAGCAATTTAATTTATTTATTTATCTACCCTGTGACAAGGCTGTATGAACCAAGTCATACTCTATGCTGCTAAAGATTCTAATGAAAATACATTTGGGGTAGATCTCGAGGCGGTTTCTCGAATTTAGTTTGCTGGGATAGATATATTATCTTGATACAGAAAAATGCCTCTTTTATATGGGGAAGCTATATGTCCTTCAAATGTTATTTCTGGACCTGGGGTGTGATCTTACATTTATCTGGTATTAAGTGCAGGACATGTATCAATTTGGTGTCATTTTTTCTTTTCCAACAGGTGCCTTACTGACAGAACAGTTGATACAATTTTGTACATGAGTTAGCTATCCTTTCCATATGTTGGTCACAAAGATACAATTGTTACTGTCTTAGGTTTAATGTTTCCTATAAGAGAATGATATAGTCACCGCTGCCAGAACAACATCGCGTCTATTCTCTGGAGCTCTGAAACAACTTAATTTTTCCCTGCCTTCTTTCCTTATTTTTTCTAATTCAATTTTTTTTTTGATATGCAATTTGATTAAGAACCGAGAACATTAAGTGTAGTATGAAATCATTCTTGTTGTTTTGACTAGAGCCTTAGCATTCTCATGAACATGGAATATCTTGCTTTGCAGAGGATGGAAGGGGTGGCACATTTGTCATTGGAAACGAACGTTTCCCTGCATCTCTCTTGGATCTTCCTTGTGTTGTAGAGTCCTACAAAACATATGACGATTGTGCGCTAGTTAAAACTGCAGACATTGGTCAAGTATAGCTCTTGTTAACACTTTCAGTTTATAATCTCAAAAGACTTTCATTTCTAAGTTGCTGCTATGATGAATTTTTGATTTTGACAGATGATTATGGTTAGAGAAGCAGGTGATACTGCTCCAGATGTGGTGGAGTACAGACATGGGCTCACTCCTCCTATGAGGGATGCTCGAAAGAGAAGATTTCGTAGGGAGCCATACCTCAGTGTACGATTGATCTCAATGCTTGCAAAACTTTGATATTGAATCTAAGAATCAAGAACTTTTTTGGACATTTTGAAGTACTATGAGATCAAATTGTGTGTAGCAATTGTTATTCTTGTCCTTTCAACCTGCTGCCTTTTCTGACTCTGGTGGTTTTACTTTTTACAGCCTGAGCTTGTACAGCGTGTTGAGAAAGATCTTCTGAACATCATGGCTGGGGGCACAGTCGAAAATGCTGATATCCTTAGTATTATGCATATCTTTGATTTTGTTTTCTCAGCTTAAAGAGAAATAGAAGTTCTTCAGCTTCTAGCAAACCATAGGTTTCACTATTCCGGATTAGCTTGCAATCAGGAGTATAAAATTCCTGTCGCTGCACTTATGCATGGTCTTGGCAAAAATTGGTTATATATCCATTGCAAAATCAAGAAGCTTGGGCAAGTGTCCCTTACTAGCATGCAGATTATTAAGGATGGTTTTGGCAGCCGGGCAATTGTCCTCTATTCCAATTTGTGTTGCATTCTATGGGACTGCAATGCCAAGCACACGCCCTATGTAATTTACTGATAACCAAACTTAGCTCATCGGCGACTGCATTAATTGTTGGTACATTGTGTTCCGAAAATTTAATTTGATTATGTTAATTATTAGCAAGGCAGGGCGCACCATTGCTTTAATGCAACATTCCCCATGGAGAATTTGAGGGTGGCTCGTGTTTCAGTGGAGTCCCATCAGTAATACAGTATTCTTTGTTTGAATTGTTGAAGGTGTTCATTTAATAATTCAATTAAATCCTTAACTGAATTTTTACAAGCTGAAGCTAATGAGCAAGAGGAAGACGGTGAACAGAATGCTCGTAAAGCGAATGAGAAACCTGAGCCTGCTCCTGAAGCAAAGCCTGATGTACCAGAAACAACAACTAATGCAGAAGAACCTGAGAGAAGTGATTCAGATGAGTCCGACGATTCGATGTAATGGTATATCTTATAATTTGCCTCCTATGTCGAGAGATGGTGAATGTGATTAATCCAGCCTGTATTTTAATGCTATGTGTGTTTATGGCACGCAATGACTTGCTTAGCCACTTTGACTTTTTTTCACTTGTAAATTGCATGTACTTTTTGTAGTTTCTATTGTTTTTAGTAAAAGACTGAATGAGTACTACTACATGATATTATCAGTATTAAATCCTCCCTATGCTTCCTAGAAGACAGCAGAATGAAAACAGCGAAATCTATGATGAGGTTCAATGATGTGGGCCAGCATTGGGCTTCATGAGAATATACTCCATGGTCTAGGAAGCTGGTGTGACCTAACGCAAACTCCGAAGATTTTGAGGTCTTGCCAATCTGGGCCTGGTTCCACTTTTGTCTGCTTTTGAATTGGACTAGGGTATTAGCAGTTGCACCACAACTGGGTTCAATGGCCACATCCATAGCAGGTGAGATCATCACCCCTGCCAGCAGAAAAGCTTTGTAATCCTCAGGATTGCAACTAGAAAATTTCAGTGAGAAAAACTAAACGGCTAGAAGGCAGCCTCGGATCTGAGATCTATCTAATAATCTTGTTATGACATTTATGAACAAGACACTAACAAGGTCTGCTCAGCCAGCTAACTCTCTTGGCTTGCATGCTGGATAGTCTGGATCTTGAATTCTCAAACTTGTGAATTTTCTTATGAATTTTCTTGTGCCCCACTCCCCCAGCTGAACAGGTTATTGGATTAAGTGCCAGATCTGATTCTCCGTAGTACCATATGCAGCTGCTGCCTTTGCTGTCCTTTTGAAATTTGTTCGCCCACTTTTTGCCACTTGGAGAAGTGTATGACAAGGAGCACGCTCTACAGTCCACACCATAATTATAAGACCAACTTGAGGCGTCAGCCTACCTATGAGTTGAGTATATTGATTTGTGGATCCATAGGTTACCTTAACTTATGATTTTTTTTAAAAAAAAAAACCTTGAAAAACATTATTTTAATTAAAAAAAGTTATGATGTAAAACTCAGCATAAGACTCTAGATCAGCAGGGCAAACAAGTTGGCTCAACAGTTCTAGCCAGGTGTTACAACTATTGTCTACACAACATGATTATTGTTCACGCGGCATTAAGCCTACCGCAAAACAATATATCTATGCCAAGTCTTGAGAATTCAATGCTGCAAACATGCCCTCCTAGCTAGCTCGTGATTTTCCATGCAGATATAATAATGCAGTAATGCTATGGATTTGGGAATAATTGGTGGGGTTTTTGGCGATGCTAGCTTGCTTCATTAGCTATGGTTTGACAAGGATTTGCACACAAAGCACAAAGCATGTTCAAATCACAAAGTAAAAGGCACATCGTTTCCTGAGGACATTTTAACTTCCCATCTGATGATCTCCCACCATATTTGAATTGAAAATGTAAACCTTTGTCGAGGAGAAAATAAAATATAGATGGGTCAACTGGTGCTATGCTGTGCCTGGGCAGGCAAAAGGCAGGCAGGCAGCCAAAAGGCACAGGTCAGCTTGTATTTTTTAAGGATTCTGAAGAAGTGTCCCAGTCAAGCCCCATTAGCTATGATGTGCCACACTACGGAGTTACTGTCTCAGTGGATGCAAGACGCAGCCATTAGAGAGTGTGATGGTGGATCAAAAGCAATCTATGGACCCTCCATTTCTCCTGTTGGGTCAAATGTTTTTGTTGTATTACTTTAATTAGAGAATGGAGTGGTGTTTTTCAGGTAGTTTGCTTTTACTAAGATGAAGTTCACCTTCTTAATCTTGTCAAAAACATTATGCAAAGAACATTGTATTTTACTGTTGTCCAAGATTCGCACCACGGATGTAACATTGCGGACGAGCAGTCCCCTTTTCTTTTCATTCCTTTCTGTTTCTTAATTTAATTTAATTGTTTTAATTCATATTTTCACGTTATGTATTGTTCAAACGAATTTAAGCCTTGTAATATCTAATCTAAGATTTAAAAATTTAAAAAGAAAACAAGTGTATTCTGCTGAACATGATCATTTAAGAATAAGTAAATCTAATAAAAAAATGTTTGGAATCCCAAAAAAAAAACAAAAATAAAGGGTGGATAATAAATCGTTTGTCATATAAATATTGTGTAAAGCAATGTTCAAACCCGTGAATTCTTGTTATTTATTTATTATTAACATGATTAAACTAATGTATTAGTAATTGTTTATTCATATAAAGAGTAAATTATTATAAACTAATATTATTTATTTAAAATAGCATCATTTCAGTTATTTTAAAAAATTATTATTATTGATTTTAACTCGACCAAGTTAGACTAGTTAGACTCAATCAATATCTAAGTTGATTTAAATTAAATTCCAACCTAGATTAGATTCTAAATAATAGATTTACTACGTCAATCTAGTTTGGCATTGCTTAATAATAGTAACAATTACAAAACCTGAAGTGTTTTTGAAAAATCTTCAACTGTTACGCATGTAGTGATCACCTTAATACTAATCTTTACCAAGTCTTGGTTCCAAATTCATTGGGGGAAAGCTACATCATCCTATCTATTGAAGATTTATATGCATTGAGGAAACCATGTTGTAAGTTATGGAGAAAAATCCTATGATACATTAGAAAATCATTTTCAACCTCTTCATTAAAGATTAATCAAACCATGCTAGAAAGAAATCAGAAAATTGGTTTAGAACTGGGCAATTCAATCACTTGACGCGTTTTCTTGCTTCAAATTCTCAAAAGGGACTTCTCACGTGAGTTCTCTATGCCCACGTACACCATATCAATGGAAGTGTATCTATCGAGACATTACCCATGTATTTTCTACTTCACTTTCTTGACCAGTTACATTACCAAAGTCAACACCCGTTATCTTTGTAGAACCCAATTTGCAAGTAAATTACTCAAATATTTCATTAACAATTTTTGTCTTCAAGTCCCATGAAATGCCATTCAATCTCATTTGGTCTAATAAGAGGAAGTCAAAATCTTGTTGTAAGGGGTTATGTTGAGTGCAATTTGGACGGGAACTTGAGGTTCAAGGAGTATTCTTTAGTGTAAAAAAACAAGCAATTTGAGTTGAAGTTTGGGTGAGGGGAGGATCTTGTATATAAAAGGCTTATTTGATTTTATTTGGATTTTTTAAAGGGAGGTAGACAGCAGCAAAATAAATTAGTAATTAAGGTAGAGAGAAGGTGCAATTATTAAAAAGAAAAAAAAAAACTAAGTCATGGGATGGTTTTATTGCTGATGTATCATTATTTATTTGCTCATAAATCAATTCTTGAACTCTTTTTTTTTTTTACATTTGAACACTTTAATTCCATATTAATGTCAAATTACTTATTTCTTTGAAACAAAATTGAGTTGAAAGACAAATAATAAAGAAAAAAAAGAAGAGAGGGGGGGTGTAACTTTGAGTTTCGTTTGAAAAGTTAATTTTATTCCCCTCATCTTTTTCGGTTAGTAGATGATCGGTTTTTTTATTTGTTATAAATTTAATTTTGATATCAAATTTTATTTTTTTAATTTTTTTGAGGAGAAAGATATTTATTAAATTCTTGAGAGTAAATTATCATTGATGATGATTCTGATTACCAAAATTGTTGTTATCGGTATTAATGAGTTTTTTTATAAGAAAAATTTGACCCAAATGTTTTTTTTGTTATTATTGTTCAAGGAGGCAAATCTAATCACGAGAATATATTCAGGTTTAAGTTGATTTTGGTTTTTTAAATTTTTTTTATGTAATAAATATATTTATCAATATGTTTAGGATATTTTCTAATTGTTTTAGGTAAAAAAAAGTTGAAAATAAGTTTTTTAACCAAAAAATCCGATCCTATTTTTTTGGTATTCGAGTTCTGCATAAAATAAAAAATGTATTGTTTGTTGTTTTCTTACAAAAAAAAGGACAAACAACAATTTATCTATACTTTTAAGAAATAAAAAAAATTAAGACAAGCTCGTATAGGCGGATTGTGTTGTTAATTTTTGAATATCCATGTATGTTGAGCCACCAACTCCCTTGCTAATGCTTTTTTTTTTAATTAAAAAATTACTATTTTATATTTAGGTTAAAAAAATTGATAAAAAGAATTAATGAATGAGTCAGATTTAATAAGGTAATTAGTAGTATCCAATCTATTATTTTTTTAATATTTTTTTTGTTCCTCATTTTTTTAAAATCAATTTATCCCTTGTTATCAATGCTCATTTAAAAAAAAAATCTCAAAACTAAAAAAAAATAAATTCCACCATTTATTATCAATAATCTATTTTTGCTATCTCATCCCATGAGCCTATCATGAATTTTTTTTTCTTTTTTAAAAAAATATTTCATACAAAAAAATTATTCTGTGCTTTATTATTGTATAATTAAATAAAAAAATAATCTTCAAGATAAGAAAATTTATTAAATATAATAGCATGCATAACTTGTATTGCGAGCTTGCTTGGTTGCCTCGAGTTCATATAATTTTTTTTTAATTACATGTTATTTTCTATCTATTTTACTTTTCAATATTGAATTAATTGAGGATTAAACTTTTTATTTTTTTTAAATTATCTCCATAAGTTTTCTATGTTAGTCTTGATTAACCCATATAGATTCAATGTGTTTTTATCTTCATATTAGATAACAATATCATTTAACTCATGGTTAATTTTTTTCAAGAGACATGTTGCCACTGTCTAGATATTTTTTTGCGCTTAAATTTTTTTTCCTCTAACTCGTAGACCAGGACTAGTTTACTCATTAATTCTATTTAAATTCATAATATTACTTATCTTATTTTCTTAGAAATATCTTATATTATTTGATATAAATGTATTTTAAAAAATAATTTTGAAAGCAGAACAACCTCATTATCAAGTGAGAAATGTAGTTTCCATGTATAAAATTGGCTTGAAAATATTATATGCGTTTCATATTGTGATTAAAAATATTTTTCAATAATTTAGATTTCGATATGTTTATATTAAGACTATTTAAAATAATCTAGAACAATATATGAATTGATCTAAATGTATTCTAGAAAATACTTTTAAACGCCGAACAACCACACTATCAATGAAATTTTAGTTGAAGTATACAAAACTAGCTTGAAAATATATAACCCACCATGAAACCAATTTTGGTTGTCAGTGACTATATATATATATAAGTTTTTGGGGTATCTTCTCATAATAGTAATAATATTTCTTTTAACTTTGAAGTAATAATTAAAGTGTTGGAATATGGGATTGAATGTTGAATGGGTCTAGGGTTTGATAAAAAAAAGGCCATGCATTTTTGTCGAAAGTGATGGGAAAATTCCTCTTCAAAGATTTGAGTCCAAAAGTTGAATTGTTGGTCAATTTCTTTTTTCACCAAATTTTAATTGTGTCGATTATTTGTCCCTTGAAGAGTTTGAATGATTTTTTTTCTAATTTACAGAATTCTAGGATAGTTGAAAATTCCATACATTTACAGAAACATTAAGCAAAAATCTTGACTGGCCTTTTTTCTGTGAAATAAATATCGTTCTTATCTTTTCACTCTCTGCCTAAGGTGTTGACTCATCATCCTTGCTTGACAAGCTGTCTGTGAACAATTTAATAATAGTCTCCTAGTCTTGCTTGACAAGTTCTTCAGGATGAGCTTGGCAGCTTCTTGTGAAAGGGACTCAAAAGAGGGGAAATCGAAGGGGTTGGTGAGTGTATATTTGCTTGGATCTCGTCTAGATATTCATACAATTCATTCATGAAATTAATTATAAGGGAAAGGAAAAATTCTAGTGATGCCCTCCAAGTTGAAATTGTCTTTTTTGTTATTAATATCATTATGATTTTTTATCATTTAAAATTAACTCAATCTAATAAAATCTGATGTGACCTGGATAATTAATCCAAGACTTAATTCCAACTGAATTTAAAAAAGTAATAGATGTAAAAGTATAAGCTAATTTTATCAATCCAGTTAAAAGCTAGCTTGACTTTAAAAATAATATTATTTTAGCTTATTTTAAATAATAAAAATGGTATTATTTTTTTAAAAAATAATAAAAATAAAGTTGTTTTAAATGACTTAGATCAACACCCAATTTAAGCTTTAGATACAGATACAATAGGGTTAGGTTTAATAACTTTGAAATTAACCTCGTTTTTATCAATTGGTAAATAAAGTCACAAAGTTTGTGTCTTTGGCAATCTAAAATCTTGACCAACATCGACACTGTATAAGATTGGTTAGGGTAATACATAAAGGAGTTATTTCATCTTATAATTAATTAATTAATTGGATACTATCAATATTAATGTAGAAAGAAAGAAGAAACTTCCATCCATTTATATGGATAGGTCAAGGTCGCCAGCGACCCCATCTATCCCCACCGCTCCCCACCGCAGACCGACAACTCTCTTTTCTATGCATAATGCCTTCTCTTGTTAGATGGGCAACACCATATCCCATCCCTTTGAAGTTTTTATGCCGAAGTGCTAGCTACCACTGCCCTACTAGGGCTTAATTCATATCAAGGGAGGGCAATTCACATCATCCACCGCCTAGACCAACCATGATGGACGGTGATAGGGGGAGAAATAGCGAGATATGGTTCATTTATTATTTTATAGAGGGCCGGTCATCTTCGTGTTCTTGGAAAATCAACCTTTTGGGTGTCCATTCTATTGAAGCCTTGAATTAAATATTTTTTTTTTTTAAGATTAATTAATCAATTCCTTAACTTGTGTTGATTGTGCTTAATTTAATTTTTTTCTCTTATAATTTTTCTCTTATCATCAATTTTCTACTCTTCAATTTCTAAAATAGACTACAGGTACATTTTTTTTAAAAAATAAAAAACATCATAAAATGATCAAATTATAAATATATTTAAGAACGTAAGAACTAATTATTTATTTTTAAAACTAATTCATTTTGCAAGACCACTCCTGTTTCATGTATACAATACAGGGAACTCATCATCCTTCCGTGGGTTGCAGTTCCCATGAGTGTGGTTGGGTCAGTGCATGCTTCGCTTTTTGTGCTGGTAGGCCTTACCTCTGCTCCCCAATATAGAGACTTTCAATATTATTTTAATGGAAGATTAATTTGAATCCTGGATTGATTTATATTAAAAATAAACAAATAAAAAAGCGGTTTAAACACATAGAAGAATAGTTAAGGAAATGAATTGCAAATGATTTTTTTTAAATAACATAAATTAATCAAATTAATGGAAGTTAATTTGATCTAATCAAAATTTAACCATTATTCCTTGATTTTGACTCTTCTAACTAATAACCTGAGCTAATAGTATTGAGAATAATTTCTACCATCACCCGAGGGATGAAACCATATCGCGGGCTATGAAGTCAACATCACTATTCCTATTCTTATATAAATACAACGGTTAAATTAATTTCAGATCTAATAACATCACATAATTATATATAGACCCAAAAGAAGGGAGAAATTCTAGATTGAAAAGAGAAACAAGAGTGGTCTCATCGCGAACAGCGAACAGTGGTATGATATCCAGCTGGGAAAGAAAGAAAAGAAACCGGTGAAGAAGAAGAAGAGTGTGAAGGACGGTTTGACCAATCCATAAAAAGAATAATTAAGACTTCTCTCAGTGAGAGAGAGAGAGAGAGAGAGAGAGAGGTGGTAGAAGAAGAGAATTCAGAGCCACCAAACGCCAACAACATGATCTTGACGGATGGTAGACTAAACCTCTACTTGTAGTCGCAGTGATAATAAAAAAGAGCTGACTTTTATTTGGAGTCTTGTACGTTAGTATATACATTCATTGTCCTGTGTATGCTGCTGCTATACATGTGCTGTACTAAATTACACGAGGGCGATGTAGAGTGTGTTCTTCATTCTTTATTCTTAGTATGATGTATCGAAACTAGCTTCTTAGAAGACATATAAAAACATAAGTCAGCTCTTGCTTTCTGGCCAACTATTGAGGAAAAAATTGTCTACTTAGACAGATAATTCCCGTGTTTTACACTGAGTCCTAGCTATACATAATTGCATTTTATAATAATAAGTTTTTAATCTAAAAAATCTGTTTTATTTATTTATTTTACATATAAATATTCATCTCTCAATATTTTTTTATCAAACTTATAGTTTTTAAAATCTATTTAAAACAAAACTATAAATAAAAGTTTTTTTTTTTAAATTGCAACCACAAAAACTACTATAAAGACTCACTAAATCATGAATCACGAATTCTTTAATGTCTTGAAATTTTTACATATAAATATTCATCTCTCAATATGTTTATCAAACATATAGTTTTTAAAATCTATTTAAAAAAAACTATAAATAAAAGTTTTTTTTTTAAATTGCAGCCAGAAAGACAACTATAAAGACTCACTAAATCATGATTCACGATTCTTTAATGTCTTGAAATAAAATAGAAGAAAGTGAGAATATATTCTCTATACCTTTTTTTAAAAATGATTGGAACTCGTTCCAAATTTATTCTGAAAAAAGCTTTATTTGATATGTGCGTTTTGCCACTCCTGCTTGAACATGCTTTTAATTAGTTTTTATAACCTGTCTACAAAACGCAATAAATCCTACACATCAGTGGTCACCACCGGCATCCCCACCACTGTCACCCTCGGCTGGCTACAATTCTCCATCACATCTATCTCTTTCATGCCATTGTTTATGTTTTTGGCTGTCGTCGGTGGCACTGCCAACCGCGTTTCTTGCTATAAGGCCGCTTCTCGAACTACTACCGCTACGACTATCGCAGTAGTTAACACTGACAGTTGGCTTTATTTAATTTGCTCGCATGCTTTCCAGCTATGCTTGCTTTCGTCCCTACATGTTATGCTCACACCACCTTGTTGTTATCGTCATCATATATATATATGAAATATTTTTAAAATATATTAGATCAGATATAAATGAAAATAAGATCGATATCCATTGAAGAACATGTCTATAAAAATAAAAAACAATTCAAAGACATTTAACTGTAAGAAAAAACATGATTAACATCTGATAAAATAAAAGTTTTTTAAATTATAATTCATAAATAACTTATAATAAAAATAAGTTAAAATGACTCTTAAGTTAGGGATGTATTTGATTAAAAAAAGCTCAAAACTTCTTCTTTTTTTTAAAAAAAAAGATATATAGTATAAGCTAGCAGCTATAAATTAATTAAACATTGTTTGGTATTTGTTGTTTGAGTGTTTTCTAACATGATTTTTATTTGAAAAAATATTAAATTAATATTTTTTTAGTTAATTTTGTTATGAGAGGTTAAAAACATTAAAGAAAGTCATACCAATACTTTTATAAAGTTAAAAACATTAAAGAAAGTCATACCAATTCTTTTATAAAAAAAAACATATTATTCAAGTTAAAGAATATTTCTAGTCAATTTATAAAAGTAATATCAAACTAATTCTAAATTAATAAAGGATTCCATGGAACTACAAATGACATGTTCTATTTAGGGATGATGATAACCTTCCTTACCATTAATTCATTAATGAATCAATGGTCATTTCGTCGTTTAAATAAAAAATATTTTCTTGCTCTATACAGTGTAAGAGGTTTTAAGCCATTATACGATGCCTTTGCCTGCAAACTATATGATTAATGCAACCACACCACGCAAGGAAAATTCATGTGAGAGGCTGATGTCCCTGTTAAAAAAAAAAGAATAATTTTAAATTCTAAGAGTTAAAACTATATATTAAAATATAAATTTTAGCCTTTGTAGGAAAATTTCCTTATCTTGCCCCCTAAAACCTTGGCTGTGAGCAATAATTTGTATAAAGAATTAATTCCATGAATTTGAAGATCTTGAAGCTTTTTCAAATTTTCCATTCATCACCAAAATCTTACAAAGATCCACATCGATCCCCCCACCAAAACCTTTATATTTTAAAAAATAAAAATTGTGGCTCATCATCTGTTAATTACTTCCTGATCTCCATGTTTTGTGCTGTCCAGCTAAATTAGGGTTTATAAATACATCTAAATATTGATGATCATGTATCAATCCCAGATTAAGGGCACTTGGGTTGTATTCATTGGATAAGAAATTAAACAGCATAAATTAGGGTTAAGAATATATTTCCCTTGTCAACCCCACCATTAATTACCACATGAAATTCTTTAAATTAATTATTCTACTTAATTTTCTACACCGGCTACTGTCGTGGGATATGGCTGTCTAAGTGTTAGGCATGCTTCATTCACACCAAGCAGAACCACGTGGTCAAATACCCACTTGACACACAAGGCTCAACAAGCTTGTACGGTACAAAGTACCCATCTCAATATTGTTGAATTTACAGGTACAGAGATCTGAAACGCCAGTTGTAAGTGACAATGCTTTGTCCCGTTTGTTTTCGTTACCATCATTATGATTACATGATTGATCAAGGGAGCTTTTTAAATTATTTTTTATAGAAAATAAAATTAATATTTTTAAATTATTTTATATATAAAATTTTAATGTTTGAATATTAAAAATTAAAAATTATTATTTCACTAAAATTTTAATTAAAAAATATTTAAAAGAAACAACATGCCCCACATGTATTTCTCAGACATCCACTAACTATGTTCATGGCTAATTAATTTTCCATGAAATAAAATAAGAGAATTGTTTTTTAATCATGTCTTGAAAGGTAAAAAAAAAAAAAAATTCACTCTCCAAAGCTGTTTTAAATATATTTTTATTTTCTGATTCTATTTTTTTTTTTTCGAATACAATTTTTTTCCCTTTTTATTTATTTTTTTTTATCTCCAAAGCAACACTGCAAGTAAGAAGGATTCTGTAATTTACATAAATCTTCACTGCAAACGATGTGCTTATTTTACAGGTCGTATATATATATATTGAATTAAATCTTGAATCCAGGATCTTTAATTCCCTGATATTAAATTAAATTTGACAACATGGCATAACGGTTGTGGTCAGACTTTTATATTGGTGGAAGCATGTGAATTTGATAGTATACTTGGAGTTAATTAAATAAAGCTTAAAGTTATTAATGGATCAGTGTATAGAATATTCTAAATTAATTTCCTTTTTAATTCGCTCCCTTTCTTCCCGAATCAAGCTGATCAAGGGACATTAGTTTGACGTAGTGCGTGGTAGGGTGTTAAATGTGAGCAAGGTGAGTTGATGTTTTGTTTATATATATGATTTTTTAAATTTATATTACTTAAATATAGATGAATAATCCGATTTTAAAATATTTTATTTGAGAAGTTAGTTCATAATCATATGATAATTGGGGGTTGAATATGCTCTGTGCCCTAAATTATGCAATGCTTCATCACTCATGGAAACAATTAAATGCATCCATGGATCAAGCAGTCCCTCCTTCCTTCTCCTCTACATGCATGGTTGAGCTATCACAATTGCATGAAGAATCTTTGATGTCTGAAAACAGCTGTCCACACCCAAATCCAAAAATTTTCCTTGATATCGTTGTAAACATGTTTAATTAATATTTAATTTCTTGTTCTTGCTGTACGTTACTTTCCGACACATAAATATAGTTTATACTCTCCTTGGTATGGTTGATTTATTTATTATTATTGTTTTTAGCGACGCGTGATGTGATTTGCGTTGTTAAATAAATGTTAATCCAAGTCTAAGCTTAGAATCATCTGTAAAAGATTGAATTGTAAAGGGATGGCCGCGGTAAATTAAAATTAATGGCTTGGTTTCAAGATTTTTTTTTTCTAGTTAAAATATTGTTATTAATTTTACTTATTTTTTTTATAAATCGAATTGGTTTCAACAGGTCAATAACGTCGCAAGTTAACCTACCGAGAAGAACAAGTTATATCAAATAATTTTTTACTTATTTTCTTCTTTTATTTATAAAAAAGGACACCCAACTTAGATGAATTCAACTTTAATTTTGCTTAATGTAGATTTCAGTGCAGAAAAATCAACGTGGAAGCATCATTGCCATAACTTTGTGTACATATATTAGTTAATCCGTGTGGGATCATTGATCACGTAATTAGGCATAATTAAGCACCATTTAATTATACCACTTCTTAAGAGACAACTCTAGTTTTTATGGGGTGCCAGACTCTTTCTGACTATAAAGAAGGTTCTGCCACTGTAACCAGAATTAGAAAAGAATTGGTGGTGGAAATTTGGAGGATATAAAGGAAATTAATACATCTCATTATTTTTTTTCAGTTTTGAAAATATAAAAATCTATTCTAAAATTATTATTTTATGTCTTCATCTCTATCTTTTTCACTAAAGATGTTTTTTATTTTCATTGTTTTTAATTATTTTTAATTAATCTTATACCGGTAACAAAACACTACCTATAACCTATCATTGCTTTGAGGCCAAAACTTTCAAGTTAGAAATTAGAAATATATATCCTCCAAGACCCAAAATTTCAAAATGCAAATAATTTGGAAATTGAATTGAAGGAGAAAGTCTTGGAGTATCCATGATTTAATTGATGGGATTCAAAATACATGCACGATCCTCCTAAAATCGAACACATCACTCGAAGACATAAAGTAATCTTAGGACAGATAATTAATCTACTCTTGTATTTTAAACCCCCACCACCAAAAAGCCCTAATACTTTTAATTATTTCTTAATTTAAAGATTATTAAACTAAAGACAAGGATTAGACTTCACAAGGACTTTTTGTTGTTATTAGCCAATAAAAAATCCCTCTTTGTGGGATATTCAACAGTCAACTAGTGGGTCATCGAAGAAGAATGCATGGAAGTTTCAGTCGTGATTTTTGAGCTTCCACTTTCTACAAAATAGAACAAAAAAAAGAATATTAGCATTTTGAATTTAAAAAAACTCCATAATTCATATCCATCCAAAAAAATCCACGTGTGCAAACACGTCAATCTACCAAATCCACCCTAATTAATATTCAATCTTAGTTAATTAATTACCTTCAAGAGGGACTGATTAGTAGTTTCGCTATGGTTCCCGGTGGATGAACAATAGTTAAAGGTCGTCAGGGTTAAAGAGAGAAGCTTGCAGGTTAAGCAAATAACGTGAGTGATGACTTCAACATTGTTCAATGACGTGCGAGCTGGGGATGCATATATCAAGAACAAGTCCAATCTCTCACTTTTTTGTTATGAAAAGAAACTGTCTGCGGTTTGTGTGAGAATGACCCGTAAGACTCATGGTTATAAACCCTAAATCTAAGTAGCGGGTTGACTTGTAAGACTCATTGCTATAAAATTTTGATTGGCTTGTGGTTTAATCAATACCGTGAAATCGATCAAAGAAAATTTATTGATATTTTATATTAAAACAACATTATTTTAATAAATTTTTTATTAAAAAATTTAGATTAATTAATTTAGATCAACATGAAAGAAATTTTTTTATCGGGATTAACTTTAATGAAACCTAAAAGGATCGAAGCAGTTAAAAACATAATTGAAACTATAATCCAAGTATTTTTTTTTATATATACATAATTTTTAAATTTTATTATTATTTATAACTGTTTTTTGTTAATTTTAATTAATAATTTAGTCAATTTAATCACGAATTTATTCAAAAACTATATCTGTTGCTTTTTTTTGTTTCAATTAATACTTGAGTCAATTTAATCAAGAATTTATTTGAAAATTATTGAATGGTTTGTATTTCATTAAAAAGACAACGATTTTCTATTAACTAAAGTAATCTCATTTCTAAGAAAATATATATTAAGATAATAACTTGTTTATTTAATTTCTCTTGAGAAAAAGGATGAAAATAGAAATTACCTGAACATTTTTGCTCAACACATTTCAGCATCAACACATCAAACTTTACGTCACCTACACTTCCAAGAAAATGTGCAGGGAAGTAATAAATGATGGGGTGCAAGGAAGAAAATGTTTTTAAAATACAAAAATAAATAGAATTTTATCCATAAAGTTGAACGCAAACACAAAAAATAAAACCACATCCCTCTCTAAAATTCTCATGGTCAACATCATAAATAATAATTAAAATAGGTAATTGCCATATTACTTAAACCTTGCAACACAAGAAAACCCGTTCACACCCCTTCTGAAAAAGTCAATTATTTTTTTATTTAATTATTTGTTTGTTTACACGTTCAACCTTGTTTTAAATTTAATATTTTAATATTTTTTAAGTGGTCAGTCACGGTTTAAAACGCTATAAATAAATGGGCTCTAAGTAAGGGAAAAAAACTTAATAAGAGATTAAATTAATTTTGATGGTAATCAATAATTTTTTTCTGTGGGATTAATCTTTTTTATTTTTTTGTTTGAAGATAAAAAAAAAAACCTTAATACTTTTTTTTTTTTGTGGGATAAAACGAAACCTCCTGGATTCTAACATAAGCAGAGTCTCCTCCACGTGGCTGGAACAAAAGGCTGACTGACTGATTGCCACCCTCCCTCTCTCTCTCTCCATGCCTTAAAAACTCCACTTCCCATGTCTGCTGCTATATACAAATTCCTTCCTATTATTCTCTCTGTATTTCTTGTTTTAATCTTTGATAACCTCAAATCTCGCCCCCCCTCTCTCTCCATGTCTTTAAAACTCTCATTTCCCATGTCTGCTGCCTATATATAACCTTCCTTTAGCGAAGCATCCTATTATTCTCTCTGTATTTCTTGTTTTAATCTTTGATAACCTCAAATCTCGCCCTCTCCCTCTCCCTCTCCCTCAAGTACAAGCTCGAAAAATTATCAAAGATCAAATAAGCTGACCCCTTTTAACCAGGATTTTCGTACCTATAATTGGGTTATTAATCCACAATTCAAGGTAATGCCTCCTTCATATATTCTTGGGGTTTGGTTGTTTTTTCTGTTTTTAGTTTCTTTTCTGTTTCTGTAACCCTGTGTGCTATAATGGTAAATGTTTGGTCCTTCTGCATTCTTGATGACTTTGTTTTTCTGCAAAAAGTTGTGTTCTTAGCCATTCTTGGTTACAGTTATTATCATGGTAAATTGGTAATGTCATTTTTGAGACTTTGTATTTTTTGAAATGGTTTTGTTGATCTTTTTTTTTTTCTCCAAGTTGATGCAGAAAGATGTTATTTTTATGGACATTTGTTGTACTGGGGTTTCTTCATTATGTTCTACTTAGTTGAATAAAAGTATGCGACTTTGCTTAGTTGGAGTTTTGGGTTTGATTAAAGAAATTATTTTTAGTTTGCAAAATGGGTTTTGCAGATCCATGGAGTTGTTCTCTGCTATGATAAATTCATCTTCATAGTTAAATGGTCTCCTGTTTCTTGTGATATGGTATTGGTGTTTAAACCAAGCACCTTATTAGGCAATACTACCAAGAGAAAACATGAGTGTTCTGAGATTTCTGCATTTGGTTATAAGAACATGCAAATCAATACTGTCAGATTTTGGAAATATTGACAAATTACATTTTATCATTTAAAATTAACTTCTGTGAATTGGTTTTGTTTGAACAGGAATCCAGAAAGTGTAGATTGCTGGAAACCCTTCCCTTCTTGAATGGGAATATCCTTTTCCTGCCCATTTTCTGAGTACGGCGATGTGGATACTGGCTTAGAATCTGTTGTTGTAAAATCCATCAGCTTTGGAGACAATGAAGCCAAAACTCCGGTACGATCAGTTAGTTTTGGCAGTCAAGATTTTGAGCCTACAATATTGAAGTCTTCAGGTTCCGGGAAGATGGTAGTAGAAAGATCTGTTAGTTTTAAAGGAGAAGAATTGGAAAGAATGGTGTCTATTAGAGCTTCTCCACTAGACAAAGAAAAAGATGCCTCCACAAAGTTGGTTAGCATAAACAGCAAAGAGATGGATAACCAGTCCCTAATCTCAGATGATAGTTTGGAGACGATACGAAAGTTGGCAATTTTTGATTCCACCAGCCCCAAACACCAGGCTGCTGTAAAATTGCAGAAAGTGTACAAGAGCTTCCGAACCAGGAGAAAGCTCGCAGATTGTGCAGTTCTTGTTGAGCAGAGCTGGTATGTATCTGTTGATGAGTGCTAATCCTGGTCCTCTTTTTACAAAAAAAAAATTAAGGATGCTTAACATTTGTTCTAACAAAATTAGTTTTTATAATCTCAGGTGGAAACTCTTAGATTTTGCTGAACTCAAGCGGAGTTCTATTTCATTCTTTGACATTGAGAAACACGAGTCTGCCATTTCTCGATGGTCAAGAGCAAGAACAAGAGCTGCAAAGGTTGGAAAAGGCTTATCAAAGAACGATAAAGCACAAAAACTTGCTTTACAACACTGGCTTGAAGCGGTAAGTCAAATGCAGGATTTCTATGGAAACTATATTGGTTAATTATTGCTCTCCGATCACTCTGATTCTGAATCTTTATTGCATCTTGTTTAAAACAGATTGACCCCCGGCATCGATATGGGCATAATCTTCATTTCTATTACCTTAAATGGCTTCATTCCAAAAGCAGAGAACCCTTTTTTTACTGGTAAGATTTTTTTATCCATGTTACTTTAGTAATTAAAATTTTGATTCTAGACACCTTGGATTCAAAGTTGAACTTTGTGTATACTGGCTTTGCAACTGCAGGTTAGATATAGGAGAAGGCAAGGAAGTGAATCTTGAAAAATGCCCTCGATCAAAACTTCAACAACAGTGTATCAAGTATCTTGGTCCGGTGAGCTTTCTCATCAACACTTTCGTACTCAGCCCTTTATTTTATAACGTGAGTGCTTTTACTGATAAACATTTACCATTGCAGATGGAAAGAAAGGCCTATGAAGTTGTTATAGAGGATGGGAAGCTTCTCTATAAGGAGTCAAGGGAGCTTCTCCACACCACAAAAGATGCTAAGTGGATTTTTGTTCTCAGCACCTCTATGAACTTGTATATTGGCAAGAAGCTGAAAGGCAAGTTTCAGCATTCTAGCTTCTTGGCTGGTGGAGTCGCAACTGCTGCTGGTAGATTAGTGGTTGACGGTGGAGTTCTCAAGGTATAACTACCATAACGCAATAATTCATTGCATTTAGGCCAAAGTCCCTAATGGTCTTCTGATATACAACATATCTGTTAACAGTGGCTACTTTCTATTTTTGACAGGCAGTTTGGCCTCACAGTGGTCATTATCGGCCTACAGAACAAAACTTTCAGGACTTCCTGTCATTCCTAAGAGAAAACAATGTTGATCTCACAGATGTGGAGGTAAATAATTTAAAGCACTTTTATTCTTTTCATATGATATACATTTTTATTGTACTGATAACAACTACCAGGTCATTTGATGAGCCTTTTATTTCCCTGATATTGCAGACAAGTCCTACGGATGAGGAAGACAATGCTCTTTACGAACAAAGAAGCAGCAAACACCTTAGAAACAACTCATCAGATGAGGATTTGAGTCAAGCAGTGAATGATTTAGAAACTGAGGAAATCAATGTTCAAGAATCGACTCCTGAAAATACTGATTCTGTTGAAGAAGAGACTTCTTCTGTAGTAGAAAAACAGAAGCCAGGGCGACTCAGCAACTTTGGTAGAATATTGTCCAATCTTGAAGTGCCAGAAAAGAGTGAATTGGTTGAGAAAATGGAAAGTGAAAATCATGTGGTTGGATCACGTGGCAGTAATACATCTTCTCCGGTGGAAGATGGTTATGAATCGGCAGAAGAAGGATTAGGTACAGAACAGCATTCCTTGGAGCCGAATGACAACTTGTTTGATGAAGAAGGGGAAGATCAACAAAATGTTCCCGATGAAGCGATCATTGAAAGGATAAATTCTAAGAAAGGAATCGCGTCATATCAACTGGGGAAGCAGTTGTCTTGCAAATGGACAACGGGAGCTGGACCGCGGATTGGCTGTGTAAGGGACTACCCTTCAGAACTTCAGTTCCGCGCTTTGGAGCAAGTGAGCTTGTCTCCAAGAAGCTTTCTGCATTCAAGAAGTACTGGTTTAATGAATCGTAAGGTGTCCACACCGACTACTAATTTTAGCGGGGAATTAAGACCGATTACAGGCTTACCAGTGGTAGCAGGGGAGGAAGTTTTGCAAAGAACAAATCCCCTTTCTAAAGCACAATCATTGCCTCATGGGCTTCAGTAGAGGTAGCTAGCTCCTAGTTGATTTATTCTTTTCTGTGTATAGAAAAGATGGTACAGAAATTCTTTCTCTTTTCTTCCCTTTTTGAAATCATTTATACACTTTCTTTTTTTCTTTTTCCCTGTTCATTCATTCTGTACAAGTTGGCACAGAAATTGTAAAATCTTTTTGGGGTTGAAACCCTTTTTATAGAAAATGATACCTCCATTCATTCTTACCATACTTGCAAACCACAACTCTTGCTGTTCATACATTCCTAACTTCATTTGGTTCAAAGTACAAGGCTCCATTTGGGAATGGGTCACGTTCCCAAAACTATAATTTTTGATGCTTTGGGTTTTGGAAACGTGCTGGCACTCAAACTCCCGTACTGGACTCTTTTCAAATCCAGCTCCAGTGGACTCGTTCGAATCAAGCTCCATGAATTCTCAAGCCACAGAAATTTCCTTCCAGCGCCATAAGAAATCAAATTATAAAAACCAACTTCTCTGGCTCATAATGATAAAGCGAAAAAGCAAGCCATCCATTTGTGTGATTTTAAGTGTTATCTCACACAAATCAATGGAGTTCTTCAAATAAGATGCTACTACCTTTTGCTTCTTTCCTTTTTTTCTTGTAAAAGGTGACAGAACTCTTGAATTGTAGTCACAGTTTTTCAAACATCTTGTAGTTCTTTTACCTTTTTATCATCAAATGGAATAATTGATGGGGATTTTATGCCACAACCAAAACTGGGCGTTTGGAACAGAGGATTTCTTAAAATTTTGTTTTTTATTTTTTTAAATTAATTTTTGAAATGTTTCTAGATTATTTTAATGTATTTATGTTAAGAATAATTTTTTAAAAAAATAAAAAAGATATTTTTTTTAATACAACCGCCATCACTATTCCTCATACCCGCTAAAATCACAAATACCTCAAAATTGACCTCAATTTGGCCCAGTGGGGAAGAGGATATTTCGTATTTGATTTGATAACATAACAGCCCATAATTCAGTGACAAATTGTATTAAATTTCAATTAAAACTATATTTAGAATATTATTTCATTAAATATCATTCAATTTTAAATTTATTTTCAGATAAAATTGTAACATTCTTTTATAATATTAGCAAGAGTTTTTTTTTTTTAACACAACTCTTCATGATTATTTTTTAATTATTTTCTTAAATCCAATTAAAATTAATTATGAAAAAAAAACAAATAAAGATATAGTTAAGATATTATTTAATTAGATGTTTATTTTCAAATGAGATTCTTGCTCTTTTAATATATGATATTAGCGATGATTTCGTAAAGTATTACATGGAACTTGTTATGCACACTTTTTTGTTTTTATGTTTGTGCCATGAATATTTTTAAAAAATGAAGTTCAAGTAATTATAGTTATTGCCAATATTTGTTTTTTGAATTATAGTTGCTTTTTATTCAATAAATTATTCTTCTTGTAAGAAAAACAATTTTTTATTAAAAAATCACATGAATACAAAATATTTGAATGGAAAAATAAATTTTTTATATAATTTTATTTATTATCTTTCATTTATTTTCTTATTATTAATTAAATAATGAATCCTGAAAGATCCACCGTAACAACGCCTGGCATTATATTACTCCTTTTCTTTCTAAGATATTCACGTCAAATTATTAAAAAGTATTTTTATTTTTATTAATTATGGTTCTAATAAGTTGTTATTTAAAAACAATTATTATGGTAGAAAATGAAAAAAGAAGAAGAGAGAGAGCATCAGGGTTTTTAATTAATAAGATATTTATTTTAATTATATAGTCTTTAGTTTCTTTCAGTTTTTTATTTTGTAAACAACATTGCTCGTGAAGCACGCACTTCCACTAACATGACTATATTATATTATATTATATTATATATATTCATGCTTTTCGCTGAGGAGTGCTGACAATATTGCTTTGATTGTACTGACGAATGCATGATTTTCCAAGCCTGGGCATTACTATTAATCTCACATTCGCTGCTTTTCAATAAAGTAGTTAGGTGCCACGTCCTCTTCTTTAACATACAAAATACAAAACAAATATTAAGACTCATGAATGTTAGGTCTTCAATCCAAGAGTTTTGTCTCGCTGCAATAACTCATATTAATAATAATATTAAATTTATATTATTTAAGTTTAGGTAAGTTTGCTTACACTAACAGGTCTAAAAACTTTATGTCTGGCTACAATACTTGAATGTAAATCTGATGGCCAAATCATGTTATAAAAATATAATATTTAAATAGAAAAAAATTTAATATTATATAATAAAATTAAATAAATAATAATAATTATAAAAAATAATAATAAATAGTACTTTACAAGAAGAGGTACAATAAAATCATCTGCTCATAATATTATAATAATTTAAAAATTAAATTAAACAAATCATAAAATTTAAATTTTAATCAAATTTATATTAAAAAATGAAATTAAAAAAAAATTAATTAAAAAACTCAATTAATTAGATTAATATGCTAAATCATGTTAACTTATTAAATCTAGAATTTATATAATAAAAATATGATAATTAGATAAAAAAGAAATTAATAATAATAAATTAAATTAAATTAAAAAAATAAAAAGAAATTATAATCAGAAGCACCGGCGTTTTATAGTAAATTATACCGTGCAACTACAGTA
Source organism: Populus euphratica (assembly GCF_000495115.2). Taxonomy (NCBI): domain Eukaryota; kingdom Viridiplantae; phylum Streptophyta; class Magnoliopsida; order Malpighiales; family Salicaceae; genus Populus; species Populus euphratica. Next base: position 346,769 of record NW_011499866.1, on the reverse strand, counting down.
AAAGAAATATGGCTTTTTGTTCTATAGTTAACAATAATTTGACAGCTGAATAAACTTTACCAGAAGCTTCAAGTTCTTATTGTGAACGACCGACACTGCAAGCGACGCCTCTCGTCTACCTTCGGTGCCTGAGACCGGCACATCGCTATCAAGACGAATCTAACGACTTTATTCAAGAGTCCATAATTAAGCATGCTTTTTTCGCTGAGTTTTGTTGACAAGATGTTCTTAATTGGTTGGTGAGTGCATGATCTTACTGCAGATTGTTCATCTTCTTCTGCTCCCATGTGTTCTTTAACAATACAATTGGGGCAGCTGAACAATCTACCTGAGCACATTGCTGGGTTTTGTTGTGACTGCGGCCAAAAAGAGAGTTCTTTTTTCCTGTACTGCTACTTTTCAAAATAATTTTTTAAACTGTATTAATTTAAAAAATATTCTATCTTATTGTGCTGGTCCAGAGAGAGAGAGAGAGAAACTCGTGAACATGAAGGAGACAACACTGGTAGGTGATCTCCTTTGAAATTTAAAGCCTAAGGTAGAAAACTAAACACCTAGGATAGAAAACCTACTAGGAAAACAACAAAAGAAGAGAAACTCTAACCATACACAAATTCTCAAATCAAGCAGGCAGAAAGTTTAACCGGCGCTCCAAACCGCCGTGATTTGTTAAGTGTGCATATGGTATTTGGCTTAGGATTATATTTAAAAGCACGATATGTTTTTTTTTATTTATAAATATAATATTAATATATATTTATTTTTTATATTATTTCATGAAAACAAATAAAAAATGTTAAAAATATTAATTTAAAGCTGTTTGCGCAATTTCAAGTGATTTGTACTTCTTCGTGCTGGTAGAGATTCGATGGCAGTGTGTGCGGCCTTCACCCACATGCTCTTATGAATCAACTGGATCAGAGTGCTACCCTTCTAATTGCCAAGAGGTCAAGTGCCAGCAAAAACAGCAATCAGAGTGGTTGATTTAAGTATTGGTATCTTTGGAGGTAAGTTCAGTTGAGCACCTCTTCCAACTTCTCCAAAAGAAAATTTGATTCTCTTCTCTTGTCTCTTACCATTTCTCCCTCTCCAGCTTCAGCACTGAAAACAAGCAACCATGGTATGTGTAAGAACTCCCTACGTTTGTATGCCGAGTTTAGTGAGCGAAACCCAATTTGCCAAACCCAAGTTGATGAGCTTTCAGTTTAATCCATTACACGGTTCATCTTTCTCAAGAATTCATCAGAAGACATCATCAAAATCCAAGCTTTTCACAACCATATCATCATCACCATCCTCTGTTCCAACAGTAAAACCTGAGCCAGAACTTGAAGTTGATTCTCAAGGAGAGAAGTTTGACTGGTATGCGCAGTGGTATCCAATTATGCTAGTTTGTGACCTGGACAAGAGGGTGCCGCACGGAAAAAGGGTGATGGGCCTTGATATTGTGCTGTGGTGGGATAGGAATGAGAATACATGGAAAGTCTTTGGTGATGCGTGTCCTCATAGGCTGGCTCCATTATCTGAAGGAAGAATTGATCAATGGGGAAGGTTGCAGTGTGTGTACCATGGTTGGTGTTTCAATGGTTCTGGTGACTGCAAGTTCATCCCTCAAGCACCACCAGATGGTCCTCCAGTAATCAGTCCTCAAAATTCTATACAACTTTAGTTAGCATGTTTCATCATTCATGTGTTTTCTTTCTTAATTTATCGTTTTTGAGGCTTAACTTCGCCTTATTATCTTGGTTAAAATCGGATCCTTCTTCACATGATGCAGGTCCACACATTCAAGAAAGCTTGTGTAGCAGTTTATCCAAGCACAGTGCATCATGACATCGTCTGGTTTTGGCCGAACTCCGATCCTCAGTACAAAGATATCATTACCAGGAAGCAGCCTCCCACCATCCCGGAATTGGATGATCCATCTTTTATCAAGTTAACTGGCTGTAGAGATATTCCTTACGGGTATGCAAATCTCTGGTGGTCATTATTTTTATTTCCAAACTATAATTTTCCTTTTGGCTTGATGTAACGTGGCTACATTAATTTGCTGTTTCGGCATGTAGATTTTGGGGCATAATTAAGTGGTCACGACCCGAATCATGCGATCATGACCGACTAATAATGTAGGAGAGGTGTTGCAATGACATCTCATCTATACTTAAACTTTAAAACTTGCATGTTATAAATAAAATTAATCAAATGATAATTTATAACTTAAGAGGGAAAAACACTCAACAAATTCATCCGTTAAAAATAACTAAGAATCTCATAAAATAATATTAAAAATAAAAAGCAATTTAATAAAAAAATGATATTTAATATATATTTTAGATATTAATAATTTGCAAGTTAATATATATATATATTATCATAAAATAGTGAAATACATGTTAGAGATCAAATAACATTAAAAAATAATAAAAATCAATTATAATAAGCTAATAACTTTTTTACTAGTTAAATATATATAATATTATATACCCATATAGTAATTATTCTATGTTAGCATGTAGTTATTGATAAATCATATATAAGGGCATACTACTTTTTTGGCAATCAAATGCTGGATTATGACCTCCGGTATTTCTTCTTCCCCTGAAAGTCTTGAGTCTAACAAAGGCTTCCCCACCATACCGATAGGAGGGAGAGTGTGGGAAAACTTGTTAAGAAAACTCATTGAAGTAACTAAAAGCTGTGATATCTTATGGACATGACTCTATAAAGATTGAAAAGCTCTATGTGGTTGAAAGTCATTTTAATTGAGTCAACAAGCTTACCTATGCTTGAAAAGGCTAGATTGCTCTCTTAGCAAAGATGAAATCTATAACGAATGTGGGAATTCAATCCTTGCCGCTGGGATGTCTAGCGGATTCTAGGGCCTTGAAACATTGAAAGATAGGGAGGTTAGCGAAGAAGCGAAACCTAAGGAGGACGAAGCTGGACTATAGGTCACGCGTCCAGAAGGAGGAGTTAAAAAGGCACGCGCCCTAATGCTTTTGATATTTGAACAATTATTAAAGTAATGCTTATCATATCAAATAAAATTTAGTTTATTAAAAAATATATATAAATTTAAAAATAAATAAATATTTTAAAAAATAAAATAATAAATATAAATATTTAAGAAATTAAGTATTCGTACTAATTATATAATCAATATACATATTTATTTATATTACATGCATATTAAAAATTATCTCACTTACCTAGAAAATATAAAATTAAAAGGAATATTATATAAAAAATATGAAAATTCTTTTGAGTATCGATAAGCGAACTTACAACAAATATACAAAATATACTAAAAAACCAAAACAACACAAATAAAAAATTCTAATACATAACAAAAAATCAGGTTTAGTCTCCTAAGTTTAGAGACTAAAATGATAATTTTCTAAAAATAGGGATCAAACATAATTTTACCAAAATTAAAGCACCAAAATGTAAATGCATAACCATACTAAAATTTCACCTATAAACCATCCTCAATCATGGCCAGAAAGACTGAACTATAATTTTTTTAAAGTCTAGGGACTAAAATGTGAATTCTTAAAATTAAGGGACCAAACTGAAAATATTTCAAATCAATTATCAAACTGGGATTCATCATCCTTAACCTCATAATAATATTGCTCAGAATTATCAAACTGGGATTCATCATCCTTAACCTCATAATAATACTGCTCAGAATCTCAAAATACATTTTGGTTTATAATTTTTCAAAGTTTAGGAACTAAACTATAATTTTTTATAAATTAATGGCCAAAATAAAATTTCATTGTCTTCAAACTCAAGATTATTCTTTTCATATTTTCCAAAAATTTGAATGAATTTCTTAATGTATGACAAATCAATTTACAAATCCTTATTTTTAACAACACATTTAAAATCAGTTACTTAACTTTAAACTCATAATAATCATGAATCAATATTAATAATATAAACTTTAAATCTTTATAAACCCTAATCTCTTCTTTAATCTTTCAATAAATAAATTATAATTAAAAATAACACGAAGGTGAATGATTTATTTATTATTTACACCTTTTTTGAACTCAAAATTCAAGATAAAAAATTAAAGTTGTTGGCCTGATAAGAAGAGAGTCACCACAGCTATAAGAATTAAAAAAAAATAAAAATTTCGTGCAAATTTTTCTATATGTTTAAATTAATTTAAGTTGGATTTGTTCTGATTTTTACTTGTAATTGAGTTCGGGCAAAAATAATACCGACAAGAACTACCTTCCATGTAATGTTTGTTAGAGTTTTTAATATGCTTTCCTGCTCTGGAAGGAGAATATTTGATGTGATATCGAACGTTAGTGATTTTGCTTTACAAAAACTTTACTTTTGTAAACTACTTTCAGATATGAAATCTTGATTGAAAACCTGATGGATCCTGCTCATGTTGCCTATGCACATTATGGAATTATCAGAACTCGACCACCGGAAGGTATTTTTAGGCATCGTGTTCCATTTTCTTTGTTTATGTAGTTCATATGATTCAAACTAAAACTTTCCCTGCAGTTAAGGCTGATAGAGAAGGGGGCTGCCCAGTTGAATTGAGTGTCAAGAAGCTAAGCATAGATGGTTTCCTTGGAGATCAGGATCAGTATGGTACTAATAAATTTATCGCACCCTGTGTCTCTTATGCATACAGTAGTCCTGTGATTGATAAAGGTGAAGGAATTGTATCATCAGATGGAACAGAAAAGGTAAGCATTTACATGATAACAGACACGAAATGGTATCATAGTTAGCATGCCATTTATAGGAACACATGACAAGGCCACATGTTTCCATGTCTAAATATTCGATTGCTTGGCGGCCGGTTTTAGATCATCCGCGAATTTGTCTGCATAATCACTCATGGTCACAGAAGCCTACTATCTAGTTTACTTTAAAAAGAATGACACTGCTTGTAGTAGAATCGCAAGTCAAAGTTATTTTAGGCTTGTTACTTCTCTTGTTGTTGTCTTCCTATTTCATAAAAAACTTCTTGGTGCAGCCACCTTCCAGGCAACAGAAAGCTGTCTTAGTCTTTTTTTGCATTCCAGTTAGTCCAGGGAGAAGCAGATTAATATGGGTCTTCCCACAAAACTTTGGAATTTGGATTTTCAAAGTTTTTCCGCGGTTCTTGACTCATTTGGGAGTAAACATGGTTGTGGATTCAGATCTGTATCTTCTTCATTTGGAGGTAATTTTTCTGTTGATCAAAGCGTTCTCCTCTACAGCATGCAGTGAGCTGATTTATTAAATCTTCAGTTATTATAATACCCTATTATATCTGTAAGAAATAACTGAACGATAACCCTCTAGAAAGGTCAATAGATATCAAAGTGGATAGTTAATGGGTTGCCAATGGGATATCCATCCTGCAGGATCAACAGAAATCTAAATTCCTATGGTTTGCTATGGAACAACGGTATATTTCAAATCTATTTCATCCAGCACCTTTATGGAAATTTATTTGATAGGAAAGAACCTGCTAGGTTAACATTTATGCTGCATGGAGTACCCATTTATCATACAATTTTGGATCTTGGACCCCACTAGCATTAACAAACCCCGGAATTTTCTTCGCAGGAGCGCAAGATAATGGATATTGGCCTTGCAAACTGGCAAAAGGCATGCTTTGTGCCAACAAAATCAGATGCCTTTGTGGTTGGTTTCCGAAGATGGTTAAAGAAGTATGCCGGCGGTCAAGTTGATTGGAGAGGAAAGTACAGCGGGGCTCTTCCCCGAACTCCTCCAAGAGAAGAGCTGATGGACAGGTAATTACTGTTACAATTAAAGACGAACATTCAAGATTTCAGAGTGGGGAACTTTCTTAATGTTTCCTAAACTTCTAACTGATTTTTCAGGTACTGGTCTCATGTTGTAAGCTGTCGCAGTTGCAGTGCTGCATATAATCGTTTCAATGCACTAGAGGTCGTTCTGCAGTTTGCTTCTCTAGCTTCAATTGGGATTGCTACTGCAACTAAGCAGAATGTCAAGGTAATGGTAGCGGTGGCAGTATTATGCTTTGCAGGTTCAAAATGGTTGGCTCACTTCATCTACAAGAACTTCCACTACCATGACTACAATCATGCTTTACACTAAGATGTATTGGAAATATGGCTTAATTCTCCTGATCTCGTATGTGCTCATAAGTTGTGGCAGCTGGATAGACTTTCTGTGAGGCATTAGCAGTTCTGTATGCAAGAACCCAGCTTTCATGTGAGGAGCAGTGTTAGTTTCTTGTGGGAAATTGGGATTTGGGCCTGTGAGTAACAAGTTTCTGTAAGGATCTTATTTGAAGTTTCTACTATTATTAGTGATAATGAAGTAACATGACTTAAATTTTGTAGTTTCTTGCATGGATTTGAACAATAATTTAGGTTGATTAAAGAGGGTTAATAATAAACACGATAATGTTTGGTTAATGTTTTAAAACAGAAAAGATATTTAGAATGAATAAAAACATATTTGGTTGGAAAAATAAAAATAAAAATAAAAATATAAAATAAATTTGTTTGTTGGATAATTTTAGATTGAATTTTTGTTAAAGTACATGAGAATATGTCACTTATATCTCTCTGTTTTTTTTTTTTTCCCTTATTCCTGACTCGAGACAAAGGCTATAGATAAAAGTTTAGCTAATGAAATGAGAATGCTTGAAGCATGATAGTAAAAAATCAGGGCCACGGCAGAAAAATAAGAAAGGTTAAAAAAAAAGATGCAAAAAACACACACAGAAGGCAGAGCAAGTGCCACACCACCACAAAAAAGGAAGTGTTTCACAACCACATAAAATAGTGCAGATCATAAATTGTTTTATGTCTAAACCACAAAAATCTCTAATCCATTCAAAATGTAAAGTGCTTTCAGATAATTAAGCAGTAAAGACCTCACTCACATACACAAGCAGAAATGGAAGCTCTCAATGCTTCCTTTGTCCCTTCACCTCGCATTCCAGCAACATCAGCTCAAGTACTCCGCAAATCCCAGTTCTTGCATTTTCAGTTCAGTTCAATACCCAGTTCATTTGTTCAATCATATGACAGAAACAAGTCAAGCTCCAAGATCCTTACTACCTTGTCATCATCTGTTTCAACCGAGACCTTAGACCCAACCGAGCCAGCACTTGAAACCGATAGCCAGCAAGAGACGTTTGACTGGTATGCACAATGGTATCCAGTAATGCCGGTGTGTGACTTGGATAAGAGAGTGCCACATGCAAAGAAGGTGATGGGACTTGATTTAGTGGTGTGGTGGGACAGGAATGAGAATGAATGGAAGGTCTTTGATGATACTTGTCCTCATAGATTGGCACCATTGTCTGAAGGAAGAATTGATCAGTGGGGGAGGTTGCAGTGTGTGTACCATGGCTGGTGTTTCAATGGCTCTGGTGATTGCAAATTTATTCCTCAGGCACCCCCAGATGGTCCTCCGGTACTGAATCCTCATACTTTGAATGATAAGATTCTTCTCCTTGCCTTTTTTGTTGTGAAGAAAAGAAAACGAAGATATGAACCGAGAAATTGTTCTCTTTCATAAACCTTACAGTATCTTTAGTTGTTATTTTTTTCGACAGCAAGAAATATTCTCATGCTAGTTTGCGCGTCAACCATGAATAATTCCCTTCATGGACGATCTTAAGGGCTCATTCCCCATATCAGGTTGATACATTCGAAGGAATTTAATAAATTCCTCTACGCGCTGCTTCAAGCTTTAAACCTAGGAAGTCAAGGGAGCATTTTTCATTACTTCCTCCATGTGATGAACTTGTGACTGGTGTGGCATGCCTGGATACTTCTTATTCTGGACTTGAAAAGTTCATAAATGAGCACTCTCATCCTAATTGAAGGGCTGTCTTAAATCACTTGGCTACAGCCCTTTGGCTACATCCATGGCTCTCTTGTTTGACCATATCTGTTGATATGTACTTCTTAGTGGTTTTCATTTTATTTTTGACCCTCTAAACTTTGAGACTGCTGCTTGTATCATAGATTCTTGAGTACTCGTGAATCACAGCTGTTGGATTATGTGATTGATGATTTCATTCTTGACTTGTAAGAAAGGTCGAAGAACATAATAATTTGGAAATTTCGTTTGCTGTTCATTGAGCAGAAGCTGATGTATCTGACCTTTCCAAGCCATTACTTATCCAGGTTCACACATTCAAGAAAGCTTGTGTAGCCGCATATCCAACTACTGTGCAGAATGACATTGTTTGGTTTTGGCCAAATTCCAGTCCTGAATACAAAGATATCCTTTCCAGTAAGAAGCCCCCTTACATTGCAGAGTTGGATGACCCATCGTATATCAAAATAATGGGAAACAGAGAATTTCCTTTTGGGTACGCATTATTTTCTCTTGCCATGTGTAGGTTTCTTCTTACATTTTCCTCCTTTCTCAGCTGAACTTAGGACCCTTTCTAATGCTCGTGTTGAATATATTCTTTTTTTGGTGTAATCTGTTGAATATATTCTTCTCCAAATTATATCTCCATCTAGCATTCATGATTATGAGGAAAGATTAAAGTTCTATTCAGTAGTTCTTAACGAATTGTCCTCGGATTTTTTAAGGTAAGCTAAGTTATCATTTTCAGGTATGAAATCTTGATTGAAAACCTAGTAGACCCAGCTCATGTTCCGTATGCACATTTTAAGCTGCTTCCAGGTCCACCAGCTAAGAACAGATAAGAACTACTGCTACATTGTGCTCATATTGCCTTGTATAAATGGTTAGTATATCTGATTAACACCATATATTTTCTTTTATTCCACAGTCAAGCTCGATAGAGAAGGTGGCGCACCGATTGATATAACCATAAACAAGTTAGATAAAGAAGGTTTTCATGCTAGCAGATTTGGTGGAATTACTAATTTTATGGCACCTTGTGTATATAAATCTGCTTTCAGTCTGCCGCCGAAGAAAGGTAATGAGCCACAGAGAAGAGGGCTTCTTCTTTTCTTCTGTGTTCCGGTTGGTCCTGGTAAGAGCAGATTAATATACACATTCCCAAGAAATTTTGGAGTGTGGATGGACCGAATTATGCCAAGATGGGTGTTTCATTTGTGGCAAAATCGGATTCTAGATTCCGATTTGTACCTTCTCCACTTAGAGGTAACACCATTACCATAAAAATAAAAGTATAGTCTCAATATCACAATCCTAATGCGAGACCATCATGGTATGGCGGATATCTAGTGAAGTTCTGTTCTGGAGAATCAGAACAACTGGTTCCTAAAGGCCTGTTTTGTGCTGCTGTTTTTTGCAGGAGCGTAAGATAATGGAAGTTGGCCCTACCAACTGGCAAAAGGCCTGTTTTGTGCCAACAAAGTCAGATGCTCAAGTTGTTGCTTTCAGAAGGTGGCTAAGGACGTACTCAGGTGGTCAGATTAACTGGGGAGGCAAGTTCAGCGGAGCACTCCCTCCAACTCCTCCGAAAGAACAACTAATGGACAGGTAACTTATGCACAACCCGAAAAGTTTAGACTCAAAGTTCATCTTGGTTATTTTTAACTTCATAATTCATATGAAGCTATTGGCAATGGATTCTTGCAGGTACAGGTCACATGTAGTGAATTGCAGCAGCTGCAGCCTTGCATACAAGAGTCTTAATGCACTTGAGGTTGCCCTGCAAGTGATCTCCTTCGGTTCAATCGGTGCTGTTGCAGCAACCAAGCAGAATGCAATGTCAGCAGCCGCAAGAACTTCACTTGTATTAATGGCAATCCTGTGTTTTGCAGCTTCAAGATGGTTGGCTCACTTCATTTACAAGAATTTTCATTTTCATGACTACAATCATGCCCTTCTTTAATTTTACTGTTTTGAACATCAATTTCGTGGTGTTGGAAACACCATATTGCATTGTATACGAGAAAACTCAGAGTCTGTGAAAAAATTATATAGGGAGCAAAATTGGAGAGCTTGCTAGACAGTATATTTACTTGTTTGTTGAATGATATTATTAGTGTGCTTTTGGTACATTGGACAGGGTAAGGCATGATTAGACGAGAACAGAATGAAGCAGAGCACGAGTCCCTGTCTTCTCAATTCCAATCTTATTACTCTTACTAGTTATATAAAAATATATCGAAGTCCAGGCTCCTTACCACCATATCATCATGGTCAGTCCCAGCATAAGCAGAACCTGAACCAGCTGAAAAAGAAGAGAAGTTAGATGAGTTTTCTCAGTGGTATCCAGTGATGTCAGCTTGTGATTTTGATGCAGCCAGGCTTACATAAAATGAAGCACAGGTCATAACTAGTAAGCAAGGCATATTCCATAATAGCTAGGTCTTGCCACCAAAATCTCCACTCCGAGAAGAAGATGATGCTCCTGCATTATTAGAATTTTAATAATTATAATGATTTAGGATTCGGTGATTTTCAACCTAAAATAAAATACCTCTCGAGATGTAATTGAATTTTATAATTTGGTTTTGCTGTAATTATAAAGTAATTAAGAAATGACAAAGTTATTAGATTACAATTTTCTTTAAGAACCCCTTAACTTAAAAAAGCTTTATTATATATTAAGAAAATCTTATATTAATGCTTTTCAACTGGTTCTTTTATGGTTCAGCTCCTCACAAAATTTCACTTTACATTTTAGCAATTTAATTATTTCAAAGTCCTTGAAATGAAAATTGAAGGCAGAACAAGGCGTGAGTTTTTTCAAGGCTCAAAGACAAAGCGACAGAAGCCTATACAGCCCGAACTTCTTCCGGTATTTTCACTTGACTAGTTGCCTATTAATCGCAGATTATTTACTTGAAAAGAATGCCGGGGAACTGCCGATTCTTCAATCCAAACGATCGCCGAGTAACCTCCGAGGAATTCACGATCATTAACTTAAAAAGATCTCCGATGAATCGACGACCTTCCTCGTTAGAAACTGCCGATTATTTTTTAGGAGGCGCCGACAGCAATGAACGGACTGTTTTTCAATTAATCGCCGATTATGACCACGTTTCGTTCGCCGAGTCTTCCACTAATCACTGATTTTTATATTTATTCCCGATGCTTCGGAGTAATCGGCCAATTGTTTTCCAATTAAACACCGATTACTTCTGTTCACGTTCTTTCTCCGATGATTTGGAAATTAATCGCCCACTTTCCACGTGTATTTCCTGAGTTTGTGCGCATTATCTCACTCTTGAGCGAGTTATTTCCTGTACTGTTAATTTGTTGTAACATGAAATTGAAAGCCAAAAATATCCTCAATAAATCGGCGGTATAGGAAATAACTCGCTCAAGAGTGAGATAATCCGCACAAACTCGGGAAATACACGAGGAAAGTGGGCGATTAATTTCCAAGTCATCCGATCTAATACTCGCGCTTACCTCCCGCTACTCACATCCATATGCAAGAGCAAGATCCAACTGTACTAGAATGTTTGGCTTTCATGTTGTTTTGGCTTTCAATAAATTTCCATGAAAATTAATTGAAATTAGCCTCCAGCATACTTCTCAGTCTGGAGGGATTGGTCGGCCATGAAGAAACAAAGAAACAAAACCATGAACACTCTTGAAGCACTTTTGTCAAAGAAAAGGTGAACATCAATTTCCACAAGATTAACGCTTCTCCTTTGTTTGAAACCGACAGCCATCATGCATAGAATTTGAAGCACTTTCTTTCGTCGAATAAACTGGAATTGTTGATATGGATAATTTCGTTAACTACTTGTTAATTATCTCTATTTATTTATTGATGGATTACGCGGAATTTTACTATAAAATGATGAATAGTTTATGAAATTATGTTCATTAATTCCTTTTGAAGCGCGAGGACAAGAAAATAGTCAACTTTGATGATGTGCTGAGGACAAAAATCCGCTTCCCATCCTCTATAACAACTTCACAGGCCTTCCTTTCCATCGGTAATGGTAGATGTTTACCAGTGAAAGCATTTTATTTAGGTTAAAATACAAATAAAATGTAGTGCATGGAGCCTCAATGGACCAAGACACTTGATGCACTGCTTTTGAAATTTTGATCGAGGGCATTCTTCGAGATTTAGTTCCTTGCCTTCTCCTATATCTAGCCTTCAGTTCCAAACCAAGCATGCATATGAAAGTTCAGCTTCGAAATCTTGATCACGTCTAAAATTGAAAGTCTAGCAATAAGGATCCAAGAAACTTGTCAGTATAGATAGGGCTGCCTGCTTACAGAAACAAAGGTCATGCCCATATCGATGTCGTTGACCAATCTGTTTTAAGCGCAAAAGGCTTAATAGATATAAAATTTATTGATTTGTTTGCTTTTGTATTTTAAAAATATTTTAAAAAAATTAAATTTTTTTATTTATTTTTTATTTATTTTAAATTAATATTTTTAAATTATTTTAATATTCTGATATCAAAAATAATTTTTTTAAAATAAAAAATATTATTTTAATATAAATAAAAAATATTTTAAAAAACAATCCCAATACTTAACCATTAAAACTGAAGCTTTTAGTGCGGTGCATCGCACTAACAACCAGGCTCTCAGACTGAATGAAGAGCACCAAGTCATAACTGCAGAAATCCTATAAATTTGAGAGTCTACTGTGCCGCTTCAAGCCAGTGCTTATCAATAAGTTTTTAGGCATTTTCATCAACTGACAAGCCTTTTCCAACTCTTCCAGCTCTCCTTTTGGCTCTTGACCATTTAGAAATGGCAGCTTCATGTTTCTTCATATCAAAGAACGAAATAGAAATCCAATGGAGTTCAACGAAGTCTAAAAGTTTCCACCTGTGATTAAACAAGTAACAAAGACTTTTCTGTTAGAACAAGGCTATGCATGTATTCTTATGTTTTTATTTGAAGAAAGAAGACCAGGATTAATGTGTACTGATCAATAGATAAATACCATCTCTGCTCAACAAGAACTTCCCAATCTGCAAGTATTCTCCTCGTTCAGTAGCTTCTGTAAACTCTCAGCAATCTCACCGCAGCTTGGTGTTTGGGGATGATGGGATCAAAAATTCCCAATTTCGGTATCGTCTCTACGCTATGATCATCTGCGTTCAGGGACTCATTATCCATCTCTTTGCTGTCAATTCTATCTGTCTTAGTAGAGGCAACCATCTCTTTCTCCCAAGGAGAGCCAGTGATAGGCATCATTCTTTCCAATTCTCCCCCCTTAAAACTAGCAGTTCTTTCTAATGTAATTGTCTTTCAAGAGCCTGAAGATTTCAACGTTGAAGGCTCAATAATCTCGACTACTTTGTTGTCTCGGAATATAGGCAGTAAGAAGAAGGGTTTCGAGAAAGAAATTTTATATGACAGAAATTTGACAAAAAATTCTCTACATTTCCTTTAATGGTCACTTTACTCTAAATTTTGACCAAAAATCGAAACGTTATTAGATTTCCATGTTCTTATTCTTATTCTTATCCTTAATGAGAACTAAATACGTATAATGTAGGTATCAATATTGATGGATTTTATGTGACTCAGCTTGACCCATAAACAAAATGTAAAAGAAACTTTAATGTTTTAAAGATTAAATCAAACATTCTTGATGAAATTTGATTAAAACTTTTAAACCAATTCAACAAGGACATGTACACATTGGATACAAAATTTCAGATCATTATTCAAAATGAAGGTCTTCCAAAACATTCATACTTCAGAAAATGCAAGATAAACATCTGAACGCTTCATTAGCCTTATTCTATCCTTCCATTTTGAGTCATTCCCATCAGAAACATGCAGACATTATGAACAGTTTCCCAAGAACATGACCGCAGCATGCCACTATGGACTACCCTTATCTTTGACATTTTGAAATCCTCTAAACACACAAGGTCATCATTATTAGACTGTATATACAACCATCTAAAGCATAATAATGGGTCAAAAACTCAAGATCAAATCAACATCACATACTTATTCAAGCAGAAATTTAAAAGAGTAGTATGCCACTGTGCACTATACCCAGGAGGATTTGAAAGGATTATACCTTCAGATCATTGGAGAATGATAGTGAAGTTTAATGAAAGAATGACTTGGACCTCGACGATTCCAGCTGGTACTCTTGGGACGGAGGTGTGAAGGTATTAAAGAGGGTGAAAGGAGTTTATGCTTGGCCAGTGCTTTTTTTTTTTTTTTAAAAAAATAAAGCTCCTTTTTATTTTCCTTTCTTCCTCCCTCCCTGAGATCTTTATTTATAGATGAAGAAGATGGATCTCAGGAGGGTAAGCTGGAGGGATTTCATCTCTTGATCTTGGGGACAGTTTCAGTGATTTGATGATGGTAAGGAGCGTTCCAGGTAGTTTTGACAGCTGGCAAGTTCGTAGCACACCGGTTTGAAAACCAGCTGGGTTTGGTTGTTTGGATGAAAATATCTTGGGAGCAAAAGAAATTGAGATGAGCTGTTGGATCATGTACAGGGAAATGTTGTCCAACGTTCTGGGCAGATTCTGGATTAATGAGGCAACATTGGCCTCTGGAAAGTTCCTGGAAGGTGGTTTGTTCAACTGGTTTTGAAGAAACACGAATGGGATGGTGTCTTTATGGATTTCTCGAGAGCAATGCAGATGAGATAAACCATCCATAACCATCTGATCTCGAGAGAAATGTTGTTGTTGGTTCGATTGGTGCGAAGGAAAGAGCGTAGAAAGGTCTGGAAGTCATCCAGCGAACCAGACCCTCTCTGTTTAATTTTGGTAGAAGATGATGTACAAGGATTCAAGACGACGTCGTTTGAGCAACCCCTAAGGTGTTAATGGTTTTCAACTCTCTTTCAGTCCTTATTCTTGAGAAATATGTTGGTTGGTCAAACCCCTAATTACTACCGCAATCTTAAGACCCCTTCAATTGCATCCCTCGTACTTCAATTAGAATCCTTATATTTAAGCTCCTTTCGCAAAGCAGTCTATCTTATCGAAATCATTCAACTTGGTCCCTTATTGACTCTTAAACTTTGAATTGCTTGCAATCCAGTCCTTGATTTAACAATTCGCTTTTCCAAGTCTGGAAGTCCTTGTTTCTGAAATTCTTCAATAAGACCCTTAATTGACCTTTAAATCTTAAAGTTCTTGCAATCTGACCCCTGGTTCAATTAATTATGCTACTCCAGACTTCAATTAAACCCTTAAACTCTTAATTCTTTCAATTTTTTTGTCTAAATTTCCTTTTCAAAATTGATTATCCTTTCAGTTAAAGCTTTGAAAAATCCACATAAATCCTTCAACTTTCCTTGGCTCCTCCAAATCGCTATTTTAAACTCTTAAACCTTTCATCGTTAATTAATTAGGCCCTTAATTGAAAAAAATTAAACTGCCATCTTTTGCATCCTTGCCCGTATTGGTCCTCCAATTTGTGTAGTAATGGCCAATTCCGGTCTATTTTATTCAACTTTATTATTACTATTATTAATCAAAGTGCAATTTTCATGTTGAAATTCAACAAAAGCATTTAACTAAAGATTAATTAATGAACAGTAAAGGGCGACTTTTGGCTGCTGTCTCGGAATTGAAGAAACAAAGAAAGTGAAGATAAAAAATATATCCTCTCGAATTTTTTATTCTGAAAAGATAAAAATTTATTTATAAATTATTTTATGAATAAATTCATGTATATTTATATTCTCATTTCTCCAATAAAACACGTTATTGTCCCTTTTATCATGTGATGTAACTGTCTTGTAAAAAGCCTTGAAACCATTGTCGCATCAACATATTTCTTAAATAAGCATTGCTTGATTAATACATCTTTAACGTAGAAGAACTCAAATAGGAAAACAAAAAAGTATAAGAAGTGAAATAACCTTTTTGGTAAAGTAGATATACTAAATATGTAATTATCTATTGTTGTTAGTAGTCCCATTTCGAGGTTAACCTTGTGGGTCCCTCCTGAAGAATCACATGACAATGGGACTAATAACATCACCAGATAATGTTATAACGGTATAAAAATAATATTAGCAAACTAAAATAATATATCTTTTTATTTTTAAAAATAAAAAAAGTATTTAAAAGTACCTAAAAGAATATAATTTGGTATTTTATAAAATACAAAACAATTTCAAAAACAAATTATAACACAAGAACAACACTCACTAACCTAGTGATTCAATCATTTTTTTTCTTAGAAAAAGATAATTTTATATTAATCTTGAATAAAATTTTGAGTATCATATCCACATTCAAAAATTTCCACTCATCTTACATATTTTACCCTAATTTAGGCTTGGATATAACTTGAAAAATATTTAATTTGTTTCTAGTTCTGATTAGATAGGGATGGTTCAGATCTTCAAAATATGAGTTTTGATAAACATATTGCAATCAAATTCCAATAATCCATCGTCATCCCAATCCAATAAGCCGTTGATCTTTCTTAATTGATTTTTTCCCATTAAGGTATCCGAATCTATGATTCTGACAAGGCTCCTCTAATATTTCACTTGTAAGACACAAGGGCCTGTCCTTCTGTCTCCAAGTCACTCTTGTCTGACTTCACTTTCAGACGAGAAAAAAGCACAATTGACATAAGTCTTGTTCTTTTCTTCTAACCATTTCAACACAAACACTCCATTCTCTCTTCCACTCCATTGAAGTTCATAACTTTATGCTGAATTCCTATTAGATCTCACTGCTTTCACTCTCTCCATTTAAATTCACCTCATCAATCGGTACATCCTCTTCCGATGCTTTCACTCTCTTCAGTTCAATTCAAGGAAAACCTTGTTTAGCGGTCTCCTTTTTGCTTTGTTTTCCTGTTTTTCCCCGTACTTGATTCTGTTATTAGTTAAGAAAAGATTGGATTTTGAAGGTAACCCATTATTGGATTTGGTCTAAGAAAACTTGGGTTGTTTTTGTTTTTTTGGATTGAGTTCAAGATCCGAGTAGATTTTGGATTTGGGTTTTAAAGGCTAGAGAAAATCCATGAAAGAAACCAGTCTAGGAGCTGGTCATATAGGGCAGAACCTGATAAAGTTGACAAGTAATTCATGCCTCTCAGTGTTTGTGGTCTCAGTTTTGATATTTACTGTTACTGCAATCACATTCCAACCACCAAATCCATGGCTGGAATCAGCTCCAGCTTTCACAAAACTCTTCACACAAACTGAGAATGCCACTTTTAAAATTGATGATTCTGTTGTCAAAACTGGTGAGGATTTGCAAACCTGGACTGCCCCTGCTGTCCCTCCTACTGCTGATATGAAGCCAATTACTGAGGAGGTGATCAAGAAAAAGGAGGAAGTGAGCGATATGACCCTCAAGTCATCTGGTCGTGAGGATTTGGAGGTAGTGAATTGTTCGGATCCAAAGGTTTTGATTACGGTTGAGAAGTTCAATTTGTGGCTAGTTAAGTCAGTTGTGTTTTTGGATTATCAAACTCCGGTTAACGGATCCTAGCAGGATGGGTGTGACGTGTCATGGACTTTTGGGAATAAGAAAGAGAAGTAGTGGAGGAAGTATAGGGATTTTAGGAGGTTTAAGTTTGTAATTGAAGAGAATTGTTCTTACAAAATTGTGCATCCTGATGGCTGGCGTTCTGGTTTCAACGCCAGAAGGATTAGAGTTAATCCCACCAGGAGTGTTAGAAATAATCCGAAAGTTGCACCATTGGTGGCTCAGGACAATGAGATAAATGAGACAATCCCAACATTGGGATCAGAAGCGAACTTTAGAAATGGTAAGTACTTGTATTATTCTAGAGCAGGGGATTGTTGGAAGGGAATGAATCCGTACATGAGTGAGTTTCTTTTGGGGGTTGGGGGAGGCTATGTATTTGAACAGGACATTAGTCATGGACTTGGGCATGTGCTTGACAGGTAGTTATAATCCGGATGGGAAGGATCAGGAGGGGACAGATTTTAGGTGTTTATTTTTTTCGAGCATCTTAAGGAGGCGGCGTCAATTGCCGAAGAGGGTGAATTTATGAGGAAGAAATGGAATCGCTCTCGTAAGAAGAAAGTTCCAGTTAAGAAGGTTGTGGCCCATAAGAAGACACCAATGCAACCAAGGAAAGTTAAGAGCACAATCATATGGAGGCAGTTTGATGGTCAGGAGCCAGAAAATTATTATTAGTATAGGATGTGTGAAGGGCTGGCTGCAAAGTACATTCAGAGACCGTGGCATGCAGTTTGGAAATAAAAAAGATTGATGAGTATAGTTACAGACATCAGTGGGAGAATGGACTGGGATTTTAGTGCATGTGGTTCGTGGGGAGAAAGCTCAAAATAAGGAGCTTTGGGCACACTTGGATGCCGATGCATCACCCTACGAGCTTGTTACAAAGCTTCAAGGGATGATCCAACCTTGGAGGAATCTGTATATAGCAACCAATGAGCCATTCTTCAATTATTTTGATAAATTGAGGTCTCACTTCAAGGTCCATTTAATTGGTGATTACAAAGAATTGTGGGCAAATACAAGTGATTGGTACAATGAGACAATTCTTTTGAATAATGGTCACCCAGTCGAGTTTGACTGATACATGAGAGTTGCTGTGGATACTGAGGTTCTTTACAGAGCAAAAACTCGGGTGGAAACATTTTACAACTTGACCAGCGACTGCAAGGATGGTATCAATACATGCTAGTGAGGTTTGGGTGCTACTTTTTTTCCTTTCCATAAAAATGATTCATGTCACTCGTTTTCTTGATTCAGCCACAGAATGATACAAATTGAGCTCATTTTAGACCTTTATTTTTTTCTTTGGTTGTTCTTTTATTTCGTTGGCCATTGGAATTTCCTATTGATCATGACAGCTCTATATCTGTAAAATATAAATTCATTTTTGTGGTCTTAATCTGCTCTGTGCTTTTTTCTCAAAGTGAATCAAGTACCTTTTCATTTCATCACACTGATAGCAAGCTGTGCATGCATCTGTATTTAATTTGTCCTGCCCCTTTATTATCTTCTGAAGATGTGAACCAATGCTGTTTTTATTTCCCATCTCCTGTGGCGTCTCCATTTGATGTTTTTGAAGTCAAATATACTGGATTTCTTATAAATGATTGTTAAAAGGTTGAGAAGGAGTTTCTATAGGTTTTCGTTAATTCATCCGAAATTGGTTGCATGTTGCTCAAAGAAGGTTTGAAACAGGAGAGATCATCTTTTACGCTAATCCAAAACATAATCGAAGTGAGAATCTTACACGTTACCTTGTTGTGAACTTCACGAGGGCGTTCCTGCACCTGCTCCTGCATGCAGTGTCTTCTATGTACCATTCCAGAACTAGCAGGTAGCGTTATTTCCACTTTGATGAGTAGTGATCTTAGCTCATGAAAATTACAGGAAATTATATAATGCTTATATGTGAGATTATTGAGATGTTTATGGCCTGTACGTGTGATTTTATCAGTAGTATAACTAGTAGTTATCATCCACTTCTGTATGCTTAAAGCAAGTGAATGTTTTCTGCTTTTGCCTTGCAATCAACTCTGCTGTGAGAACCCAGGCATGGTCCTGAGTGCCAGGATGAGCACTTCAACCATAAAGCATCTTCTGTGAGATCTCGGTTTACACCAAAAACTAACAAAAGCTAGTCTGCATTTTAATTCCTAGTGATGTACTCATTCTGAAGTAAAAAATATAGCCGTCACAAGAGGGTTTTGCATGCATAAACACCACTTATTCCTATTTAATTCATCATTTTTGTGCATTATATCCTTCAATTTACGTTGGGGAGGCTTGCACACGCACTTCAAGTAATCAGTTGTAAAATTATCATCACAAGAAGAAGAGAAATATTTTTCCTCTTTGAAGATCTGAAGAAGCAAACGGCTACAAATTTCCATTGCACCCTTCTACTTTCCAGCTATGACTTGGTGCTACTTGTTCATGGAGAGGTGTATAATCCTACGAAGAACACATGAAACAAAGAGTTAAAGCAAGAGAACCGGCATATAATCCGTAGCATATGAGATGAGAGGTGCATGTTTGTACCTCCATTTTCTGGATTAGCTCTGTAGCCGTCCTTGCTGATATGACAATGTTCCTGGCCAGAGGTCCAATAAATCCTTCTTCTACGCCTTTGTCAAAAAACCCAAGCAAGCTATCATAGTATCCATCAACATTTAATAGACCCACCTGTATTTATTTTCCCCCCTAATTAATTTGAGAAATAGGGAGAGATAGATTCAACAATGCTTATCAGAGAAATCGTTGACATTCATTCCACATTATTTCATAAACCCCCCCTGCTGATATCCTAAAACAACAATTTTACCTCATGTACGGTTCTTAGAAGCTAGGGCGGTGATTTGCCACACCATTTTCTTATACTGTCACATCCCAGTTGAGGTAGTTTGCCACACCATTACTTACGAGCAAAGGAAAAAATAATAAAATTATAATTTAACAAAAAACGCTTACATGGATCACCACCCTACAAGCCACTTGTAGAGAATGTAGAATGTCAATTTTGAAATCCCACAGCAGCCTAGGAGACAGTCACAAATACTTTACCATCATTAGAGCTCAACGCCGACGTTGTTGTCAACCAGTCAGGGTATTTTTATATTATCTTTCACGCATTGAAACAAATTAGTTGCTGGTGAAGATGATTGATTTAAACATTAAATTAAAATTCTTGATGCTAAGAAAGTCAAGCCTGCCTTTGCCCTGTTATCACTTCTTGTCAAATAATTAAGGCTCAACTTCATTTGAGTTGCGTACATTGCATCTCCTACTGATTGCTTTGACAGTGAGCAGTTACAAACACTGAAAACAAACACTTTCTAAAGCAAAGATTAAGCTTTAACCACGTGCCTAAAAATGGGTGTCAAGTCTTATTCATGATCCCCCAGCCAGCTAGCCCCCTCAGTATTTGGACGATTGTCAAGTTTACTGCCAATAGCCAGACTGATAACCACAAAGTCACAAACCGCTAATATCTTCCCTGATTTGATGGTTTTGAATAACTTTTAATGAAAACAATAGCTTTTAGAAAAGTGATTAGCTTTTTCAACATCATCAACATGGCCTTTTAATCCCGTTTCGTGGTCAGTGTTTGGTTTATTAAATATGGGATTTGAAAATTTTAGCACTCCAGCTACCTACCAGAGCTTGAATCCTAGCTAATGTTCATATGGGAACGAGGGCACAGCTGCGATGCAATCCGTGTTCCTAAACCAAAAACAAAAAACATCCCATTCCTCTCAGCACCAAACCAATCTCGACACGCCCACCCCTTTCACATGACCTTCCATAATTGTGTATATATATTATGATTCCATTTCTCATATAAACTTACTGATCTTAATCATATTTTCAACATTAATTAGCCCTTTAATCCAATCAACTAATCAATGTCAAAAGCATTATAATGACTCAAATTGCATTACAAATACCTTTTTTATATAGATATTAGATTGGATCTTGGATTTTTCATTAGTAACAATAACAAGTGGAGGCCAACTAGTAGGGTACTTCCGACTTGACTTACAACTTGGCCACTTATAATATCGTCTACGATCGTTTACAAAACTTGTAATTTCTTAACCTTGGGAATTAAAGCTTTTCAAAGATGAGGCTGCTAGCTAGCTAGCTCATTGCTGCTTCTTTCGAGGAAATTACACATTATTCTTACAAGTTGTACGTGGATTGTAACAAGTAGAAGATATCATATGAAGAAAAAACAGATGCAAAATTAATTACTTACTGGCTTGTTATGGATTCCAAGCTGAGACCATGTTATCATCTCAAGCAACTCCTCAAAGGTTCCATACCCTCCTTCATTGATTAACCCAAAAAAACCCAGTGAGAACAGTAAGTAGTTAACAATCCTCTTTTCATCAACACTAAAATGCTTGAAGCTTGTGAGATTTGAACATGTAAATACCAGGAAGAGCAATGAAAGCATCAGCTCGCCGAGCCATCTCAGCCTTCCTTTCATGCATATCGGATACAATCAACACTTCTCCAACTGTGTGACCTGAAATCTGAGAACAAATCGTAATCATTCACGCAAGCATGCATGTGCATGAGAAGGAAGACTGAAGTGAGTGTGGAGTTCAGGGTTCACAAACCTCAATCGGTACAAGAGCTCTTGGGATAACACTATCCAAAAAAAATAAAAAATAAAAAACAAAAAAATATTAATAACGAAATGAATTAAGAGTATAATGACTCTCTCTCTATATATATATAAGCATTTACCATGATTCAAGATACTGGTGTCTTACCCTAAGACATGACATTCACCATCATAAACAGTCTGAGAAACAAGCCCCATCAGTCCAATACTCCCTCCTCCATACACTAAATCCATCTTCCTTTCAACCTGCGAATTCCCCTTTTCATAAAATACCCTCCAAATTCATTAAATAATAATAATAAAAAAAGCTGAAAGAAAGAGAGTGAGGAGTACTATACTAACCAGCTCCCTTCCAAGATCAAGGGCTGCATCACTGAATATCTTTTTATTCCCTGGCTTGCTTCCACAAAAGACACAAACACTTTTGAACTTTCCCATAATTGGTTCTCTATTCACCTCCACAGAATTGATCACGATACAAAAGTCCTTCAACAAGTCTACACTTTTTTTGTATTATATAGCAAGAGAAGTGCTTAAATAATCGAAGAGCAAATTAATTATATCTTAGTCCCTGAGTTTCAATAGGACTATAACCTGGTCCTTCATATTTGAAAAGCTACAGAAACAAAAAAAAGAAAAAAAGAAAAAAGTCTCCTGGCTATTGGGTAACGTTTGGCTCTGTCTTCGATAGAAAGATGGGAGACCGTAAATTTAAACAGAAGAGACATGTTTCCTTGTTAAATTCAATTTAAAATTGTTATAAAAACATATTTATTTTATAACTTTTTATATGTTTCTTCATCCAAATACGTTTTTGTATTATCTATAACTATTTATAATATTAGACATTAACTAAACACAACCTTGTAAACTGTCATGTATTATTTAAACTTCTAAATTATTCAAATTTATTATTGAGCAATTAAATCCCTAGATAAAAACCAACGCTACAAGTGTTTAGAGAGAACGAATTGACATTTTAAGAAGACATGAATCAACAAGAGTCAAGGAACTAATTTAAAAATCTTAAAACATGAAGGACTGAGCTATGACTATATTGAAAATTACAGGACTAAAAAAGACAATTTACTTAGTAATCAACGACTGTTCATATAGGATAGGAGCTATGACAAGGGAGCCATGATGGATGCTTCATGGTCCATCCAAAACACAATAATGCAGTTGTTTTTAAGTCAGGGAAGATTCTACCTTTCTTTCCAGTATTTTGTTTTGTATATCCATTTTGCTTCGCGGTCACACCGGTAATATATACTGCTCCTTTTTTTCTTTTTGCCCCCTTTTGAATTAGATATAGGCTTTTCTTCTCCTTTTTTTAGAATTAAAAATAAATTCTATTAATTAATTATTCTTAAAGATTATCAATTTAAATTTTATAATTTTGAGAATAATTAGAGATTTATATGATTATTAATTTTAAAATCTATAATATTAATTAAAGGATGTATAAACTGATACAAATATTTATATTAAATTAAAAAGAAATTCAATTTGAGTTTGTGTTTGGTGGATGGTTCGTATGGAAAAATAGGCATGCCCTACCACCATTTCAGGAAATTCTTGCTGCGTAGCCCTACTGTGCTGGCTCAGCAATGGAGTTTTGTTATTAAATTTTACTAGGGTATGCTTAATTTCTTGTCTAGCCAAATATTGTATTAATTAAAAATATATTTTAGTATGAGAAATTCAATTATTAAATGAGATTTTAATTATAATTTGTTGTTATTCGTTTTCTTCTAATGAAATATCCTTTACTTGAAAATTAATTACATAGACTCATGAATGTATTATTTTAAGATTTTATTAATTTAATTAGAAGGATAAAGAGTATGGAATTAGGTTAATTAAACTATAATATTATAGCAAGTAATTATTTTAATTTTAAACAATCAATAATGATTTTAATTATTTTTTAATACTTGATATATAATTTGATCGAAGAATCTTTCTGCATCCATATTTCTCTAATAAGGAATAAACTTGTGCTACCTTTTACTTCATCGATGTAATATAGAACCCTTTTTCCCTAATTAAATTGACTTTTTCTGAATTAGTTGTCAAGAGTGTAATGAAAATTGCGCTCTCTTTTACTTGATCAATTATCAATATTTTTCACTCATATGTGACAAATGAAAGCTAGCTTTGCTATAAATAATAATAATAAAAATAAATAAAAATCCTAGAAGAACTGCTCGCAAATGGAAGGAGGCGGCGGCATGACTCTGGGGATGTTTTTTTTTTTTTTTAAAAAAAAAAAGAGAGTATGGATGGTACTCTTGAATTAATATAATTTTTATTTTATTTTTTATTTATAATTATAGAAATATTTGATACTGTGATATCAAATTTTTTTATAATATTTTTTATTTGAAAATATATTAAAATAATAAATATTTTTTTTCCTATTTCCTTTGAATTTTTCGAAGGCTTCGGCCTGCTCAAGCTAGGATTTTATATTTGTTGAACCCTCTTTTTATGCTGAGAACAAATTAATATTTTATGGAACCACTATTATCTAAATAGAAACAATTAAAGATTAGGTGATCACAACCGTTAATTACTTATGCTAATAGAAAATAATCAAGAAAGAAAGAAAGAAAACAAAATCCATAAAGAATCAGGGCTACCGACATGCTATTATGTATAAAGCTAAAAGTTGTGGACAAAATATTTTGCCCCACGCTCAGTAGCATCGTAGATTATAATAATAATAATAATAATAATAATGTGTGTTTATATATATTATTTTTTATTTTTTTTCCCTTTGATGATTGATTTTTTTTTAATTTAGTTATTATATGATGTATTTATAGGTACTAGAAAAATATTTTAACATTGTAATATGGTTTATTTTTTAAAAAACTTTAGTTAAATAAAAAATAATTTTAAAAAAATTAAGATAATAAACTTTGTGGAGCTAGTGATCTGGTTTATGAGTTTGATAAGTTTAGTAGTGGTTTTTTTTTTATTAATTGAACTTGATTATGTGATTGTATATTTTTTTATTATATAGTTAATTTTTTTTAAAAAAAAAACATGTTATTAAATTTTAAAAAGTTCATGAGCCTGTTGATGGGTTTAACGAGTTTATTTTTTTAATATGTTTTTTTTTATCCTTTAATATTGGACTGATTGAGAATTAAGTTTTATAATTTATTTTGTTTTATTTTTTATGAGGTTATCATAATCTTGAAAAAAAATCTTAGTATTGATTTGACACTCGATTTTATAATTATACATTTTTATTATCATATAGTTAAATAAAAAATAGTTTAGAAAAAAAAAACAAGTTATTAATCCTGATAGAGTCCATTATCCAATTTGTGAGTTTGACATATTAACCAGAGTTACTTGATTTACAGGTTTAGCTAGTTTACCTCTAAAACTTCATATGCTTGTTTTTTAGTTTATGATCCTTTAATTTTTATAATTATTTTTTTTTTATTTTTTGTGGATTGGTTGGAAAATAAAATTCATGGTTACTTTCTACAAGGTTATTATGATTTCAAATAAGTATCTTTTTTAGAATTGATGCTTGATATCTTTTTAAAAATTAATGCTCGACTTTACAAGTATCTAATTTTATCATAAAAATAAAAAAAATTTACAGAAACAATAAAATTATTAAATTCATTAAAGTTTATAACCCAGGTCACAAGGTGATTGAGGTCAATCTAATTTGATATTTTTTTAAATTATCATCTTAATTTTTTTTTAAGAATTATATTATGTTTTTATTTATCATATAAGTTATTTTTAAATTTATTAAATTAAATAATTTATTTTAAATTAATTTTTATATAATTTAATTCAAAATTTAGATAAAAAATGAAATGAGGCAGTCTTCAGACTGCTTGATTAGATTTAAATTGAATTTGCTACACTTCAAATAAGGCGCACGACTATAACAATTGATGCACAGCACCATGCCTCTTTCTTTTTAAACATGAAAGAGTAAGTTATATCCTCTCTCTTTTTCATTGGTTTCAAAATAATTATAATTTAGTTCTTGGGGTTTGAAAACTTGTACTTTAGTCCCCTGATTCTTCTTGGATATGTTTTATTAAAATTTCCTGGTTTTTCTCACTTTTACTACCAGGTACATGATTTGGAAAAGGGTTTCGGTAGTGCTTCGAAGGGAAGATTTACAATAGTTATACCCATCATGTGTGTCTCATTTTTGTTTAATGGCTTCCCGTTGTTAATTGCAATGAACAATTTTAAATGGAAATTTCAATAGTCTGCCACGAAACTATATTTGATAATTGCTTGTTCATAAAATAGTTCAAAGTAACTTCAGCTGTCAAAATCAAACCCTTTTTAACGTGTTGTCGTACGAGGTGGAAAAATAATAGATTACTTTAGACAATAATCCACTCCCCCCCTATTGTTGATCGTAAGTTTCATAAAATAATCACCAAAACTGATGGAAAACAAAGATGTGATGATGGTTAGATGTTGTCTAATTTGTCTCTGCTAGGCAATTGTGGCATGTGACTCTGATCACTGCTCTCTTAACTCCTCGGATACCTTGAACATGCCGCATATGTTAATCTTGCCACTTTGATCGATTAGGGACATGAAGACAACAGAGATTCCTGTTAGAGGCAATCAAAGCTAAGACACAAAATGATGAGCCTCGCCATGATGTGTTGAGGGAACTTTCACAACTACCAGAAACAGGATGTCCAGCTCAGGTTGATGCGAAAGTAATCTGCAGAACACCATCTTGGTTCTTATATCATGATCCTGATTTCACATCTACTAAATGCGAACCCCCAATTTGTATATTTGCTTGCAATCCATAGTTAGGAAGATTGGGGTTGTTAGGCTCAGGAATTCCTGGACTAGTCATTATAGAAGCATATGAAAGAATCTGCTGTCAGTGAACTATCGAACACAAGATTCAAGCACCACAGCCACCATTGTGAACAAGCAAGAATGCTTCATCAGGAACTTCATTTGGATATCAGATGCAGAGTGCAAGCCAATATCTAATAGGAGAACGCTACTAAAAAATGAGAACGGAATCAGCCAATGTATCAACTACCTCATCCGAAGGAATACTATAGGTTGCAGGATTTTTTTTTTAAAATTAATAGATAAATAAAATGCCGATTCTTAGGACGAATTAACTCGGATGAAGGAGCCAATTTATCAGATGACAGCAAAAACACTAGCTGTGGGTGTTCAAATAATTGCTACAAATGACTCAACGAGGAGGTGTTACAAGATGAGGTGCTTCATACTTAATGCGAATCGACAAACGAAGGCTGTCAGATATTCGCACAAAAACCAGCTTAAAGATCCATCCATAGTTAATGTGATATATCATGCTTCTTTAGAAAGGCTAGAGCATGCTTAATTTGTGATTAGGCACTGGTTTTGCACCAAGCATAACACAGGACAGTAGGATCTTCGTTCCAGATGCAACAGGTACTGACATGCCTTAAGCCCAGGTGAGCATAATTGACGGTGAATGCTTGCACATTGTAATCCAAAATGTGCAGGAAATGCAGCACAGGGCTAGACATGCACAGTGCACCGACACGCGTCCTTTTATGCCTGCGTGTTTTGCGAGAGAGAGACCCGAGGACAGCGGCCAACGTTAAGGGGGGGCGATGAAATCCTCTACAAAGTTGAAATTTATAAAGCCTCTTCCAAGTTCATAGGGTTCCCATGGATCCTTGCCATCCAATTATCAGAACAGGACCTGTGATCAAGATGGTGGAAAAGTTGGCTTCTAGACATGATTTTTAGACATTTATGAGAGTTAATTAAAAGCGAAATACATTCATTTTTTATTAGAATTTTGTTGGAAAATGTTTTCCACAATGAATACTATGACATGAGATATTAAAATATATAAAATAAGTTGCATATAAATAGAAAATTAATCTCATATAATTCTGAACAAAATTGGTAATATACCAAAATTCAACATTGAAAAAATAAAAAAAAATTCTTCTCTTCTAATGGCTATATATGTGTATGTAGCCTTTGTTACGTAAGGCTTAAAATTATAGCCTAAATTTAAGTTTAATTCGGTCCAAATTCAATTTAAATTAATTTAGATATATAAGAAAAAGTTACAAGAAAAATACTTTTTTTTTTCTAAATTTTAAAGTCATCATGATCCTTTCTTTATCAAATCAAGAGTTTCAGTTTATAATCTTGAAGTTTTGAGTTTAAAAAATGTAAAAATATCAAGTAAGTAATTTTCTTTTATGTTATTTTTTATTATGATTTTTTTATGGAAGGATTCAAAAAAAGATTAGGGTTTATAAAGATTTAAAATTTATATTGTTAAAATTAATTTATAATTATTAAGAATTTAATATTAAGTGATTAATTTTAAATATGTTGTTAGAAATAAAAATTTGTGAGATGATTTGATTAAATTGATTTTTACAGGTTAACAAATTCATTTCAAGCTTGCTATAAAATCTAAACATAATGATTTTATATATAAATAGAAAATTAATCTCAAATAATTCTTAGCTGTAGCCTTTGTTACATATTAGAAAAGGAGAAACTCTTAATTATAGAATCTTAATTTATATATATATATATATATATATATTGTGGTTTTTTCCTCCAGGGTGTATGCTTATTGAATTCCAAGAGGCAATTTGCTTGCACCAATCAGCGGACAAGATCTGTCTTAAGGAAAAAGGGTACAGCTCTTGCAACCATCATTGTTTTCTGCTGAAACGTATAATCTACAATTCAACAAGGAAATATGGTTTAATTTGAAGCCTTTAATATTTTTTGTTGGCATGCTAGTTTAATTTTCATATATTGCTTTCTATACCGTTTGTAATTTGTTCTATAATTTAGATTTAATTATTAATAATCTTTAATTAAATAAATCTAATTTTATTCATCTTAGAGAAAATAGATTAAACTTTCTGTAATTATTAAATCTAACACTTAATGAAAGAAACCAAACCCTAAAATCTCAAAAAAAAAAAAAAAACATCTAAAGTTGAATGAGGGTGTCCATCATGCATCCAACTCAATAACGTTGTGGACTCACTGTGCTCCTCTTACATGTATATCGTGGGCTGGCTGTAACTTCCATGTTTAGGCTTGGTTTTTGGGTGTTCCGGCCATTTCATTATTTTGCCCTGCAATTTTCGATGCATGCCTAGGGGTTCATTGGACTTGGCTTGCCTTGTTTGCTCTCCATTTGTTTTCTTTTTTTCTTTTTGCTGTGTCATTTGGGGTTTTGTTAAGTTATTTCTATGCCCTTCCAAGTGTTAGCTGGTCTATTTTAGAGTTTGTTCAGTAGAAACATTAAAATTTTGATTGTATTTTCTGATTCATCTTCAACCCGACTCGAATCAGTTTCCAGATCATTGGTCTACCATGTCAAACCGGGCCACGTTTAACAAGAATGCCCGTGGCTTCTACAACCTAAATTTTGATTCCGGCTGTATTTTGTGCAAGCCTCGAACACAATAAAGGAAGACGAGAAATGTAACATTCAGTGTCTGTAGAAAATACCTTACAAGGACTTGATGCCCAAACCCAAACCCCAATCTCAAGAAAACTCTACACTGAGCTAAAGTTTATTCAGCTGTCAAGTTTATTCTACAGCAGCACATGTGAGAGCCATAGTTCTGCCCAGACATGGAAAATCATGCAACCAGGCCATATTTTCAACAGAATTCAGAGAAAAGCATGATTATAGTCATGGTAGTGGAAGTTCTTGAAGATGAAGCTAGCCAACCATCTTGAACTAACAAAGCATACTACTGCCATTACTACCATTGTATTGGCATTCTGCCTGGTTGCCGCAGCAACCCCGATGAAAGCAAGTGAAGCAACCTGCAGAATCACCTCTAGTGCATTCAGACCCTTGTATGCAGCATTGCAACTGCGACAGTTTACCACATGGGACCAGTACCTGAAAAACCAGTTCCAAATTTAGTAGACAATCAAGAAAGTTGCTCGAGGATCCTTTTCTGTGGTTGCAAGTAACAGTCATTACCTGTCGAACAGCTGTTCTCTTGGTGAAGTTGGAGGAAGAGCCCCACAGTACTTTCCCTTCCAATCAACTTGACCTCCAGAATACTTGTTAAACCATCTTCTGTAACTAACCAGAAGGGCATCAGACTTTGTTGGCACAAAACAAGCCTTTTGCCAGTTTGCCGGGCCAACATCCATGAACTTGCGCTCCTGCGAACGGAATTTTTGACCCAGTTAATATATACTACCAAATTAAGTGCAGGGTACGATTCAAGCCAGGATATATGGCAAAAGATAATTATGTTATCATAAACAGAAAAACCACCTGCATGTGAAGAAGATACAGATCTGAATCAAAAACCAGGTTAAATTTCAGATGAAAAATCCATCGTGGGACAACTTTATCTATCCAAAGTCCAAAGTTTCTCGGAAAGATCCATATCAATCTGCTTCTTCCTGGACTAACTGGTATGCAAATAAAAACATAGGCCATTCTCTTTTGCATCGAGCCCTGCTTATCCAAGAAATTTGCATGTCAAAGAAGATGCTGAGAGAAGTAAAATCAGTAATAAATGCTTACCTTTTCTGGTGCGTCACCAGGACTGCTAGAAGCATAAGAGATATAGGGTGCAATAAATTTCGTATCACCGAAGTGATCTTGATTTTCAAGGAAACCTTTACTATCTATTTTCTTGACACTCAAATCAATTGGACCGCCTCCTTCTCTATCAGACTTCACTGCAGATAAATTCTGGCTCATAATTATATAAACTTCATCATGACAAAAAAAAAATCAAAGAATGGAACATAATGCATTAGAATACCTTGTGGTTTTAGTGCATTTAGTAGTCCATAATGAGCATAGGGAAGATGTGCAGGATCCAACAGATTTTCAATCAAGACATCATATCTGAAAATGTAAACATTAATTCAGGCAACAAATAATTCTGTAAATGCAGCCAAGATTAATAGAAATAAAATGTAGATATGAGGGCAAATGACAACTTTGCTTACCCATAAGGAAAATCTCTATTTCCTATAGTCTTGGTAAATGATGGATCATCCAATTCTGGGATGAAAGGAGGCTGTTTCTTGGTAATGATGTCTCTGTATTGCGGATCGGTGTTAGGCCAAAACCATACAATGTCATGATGCACTGTGCTTGGATAAACTGCAACACATGCTTTCTTGGATGTGTGGACCTGCGATATGATTTGATGGAAATGTTAATCAAACTCCCATTTAAGCCTACGTTCAATATATTCTAACACTATGGACTAGTTACCGGAGGACCATCTGGTGGTGCTTGAGGGATGAACTTGCAGTTACCAGAGCCATTGAAGCACCAACCATGGTAAACACACTGCAACCGTCCCCATTGGTCAATCCTTCCTTCAGACAATGGTGCCAACCTGTGAGGACAAGAATCATCAAAGACCCTCCATTCACTCTCATTCCTATCCCACCACACCACCAAATCAAGTCCCATCACCGTCTTTGCATGTGGCACCCTCTTGTCCAAGTCACAGACTGGCATTACTGGATACCACTGTGCATACCAGTCAAACTTCTCTTCTTGAGAGACAGCTTCAAGTTCTGCCTCAGGTTGTTCCATGGACTCTGTTAAAACAGAGGATGGTACTGTTGATGACATGGTTGAGAAAAGCTTGGATTTTGATGGTGTTTTCTTGAGCATTCTTGAGATAAATGAATTGGGTCTTGGATGAAACTGAAAACTCAACAACTTCGGTTTGGTGAAATGGGCTTCGCGTACTGAAATTGGGGCGTGAATTGATGTAAGAGAGGATTTTACTGCAACTTTCATGGCTGCTTCTTTTAGAGCTCAAGCAAGAGAACGTAAAGAGCAGGGTGTTCAGAGGTGCAAGTATTTAAAGGGAACTCACTGTGCAAGTTAGACTTAGTTATTCAATTTGATATTTAGATTTGTTGTCATATCATGACAGTCTAGAGTTGTAATCTCTTTATAAATATAAGAATTAATATACTTGGGTGGTTATGTTATTATGTATTATTTGGATGGGTTTAATTCAAGTTATAAGAGAAGTTACTAAATGAAATAATTATTTTTTTAATTATATATAAAGGGATATAACCTATATGAAATTAAAAAAAATTATTATTAAAAAAACATAATTTTTCTTTCTTTCTTTTTTCATTTTGATTATTTACATTAACTTGACAAGATTTATAAAAACAATCGCATTATAAAACATCACTTTGATTCTAGTAATTAAAGTGACACTGAAGTAATTGATCAAAGAATAAGAAAACAAATTCTCACAAGTAAATTTTCATTTACGATCTACATTGGTATCAGAGTCATAGGAAGTTTTCAATTCTGATCTACATTGGTATCAGAGTCATATTTTTTAATATTAGTTTGATGAAATATATCTATCATTACATGAACGATAAATATAAATTTTGTGTTAAAAGAATATTTCCATTGAGATTTTTGAATTTATAAAATTTTATGAAGTAATTTAGTTATGAATTTATCTTTTTTATATAATTAATTAGAAAAAATTTCTACATGGTAGTTATATAATTCTATTATCAATTCATTTATGAATTGATGATAAAAATCGAGATTAAAAACTATTATTTTCATTTTTAATTGACAGTAATCAATTGGACTTTGACAATTAATTAACTATTATTTAAAAAAAAAACATTTAAAAAAACACATCTTTTCAAAGATGTGTAATTGCAATTCGGCAGTTAATATTCTCATTGGCATTCGGTTGTCAATTGGGATTGCTATTTGGCAATAAATTAACTGTCATTTGACAGTTATTATTAAAAAAATCCAAATGAACATATCTTTTAAAAGATGTGTACATATATTAACTACCGACATGTAATATATATTAACATTGTTAATATATATATTAAAATATAAAATAATATCTTGTAGTTATGTCTAACATGATTAGTGAATTAAAGGGTGTTAGGCACGAGATGATTGATAAACAACAAGTCCAAGCAGTTATTAGGCATTAGATGACTGATAAACAACAAGTCCAAGCAATTATTTGCTCTTTGCCAAGTAATTAGAAACAGGTGTGCGCTAACCTTACCTA
Organism: Populus euphratica; assembly: GCF_000495115.2. Classification (NCBI taxonomy): domain Eukaryota; kingdom Viridiplantae; phylum Streptophyta; class Magnoliopsida; order Malpighiales; family Salicaceae; genus Populus; species Populus euphratica. The sequence goes on along the minus strand of NW_011499866.1, from coordinate 313,695 downwards.
CAATGACAACATTAAGACATTTGACGATGTTGCTCATCATGTTGAACTTGAAGAAGATTGACTTCACGTTGAAAAGCCTATAAATGAGGCTTTTATATCTAAGAAAAAGATGTGTGGAACATATGGCTCCATATATAAAAAGGGTGAGGCTAAAGGTCCTAAATATGGCAAGAGAGGAATAGAAGCAAGTAGTAGTGAATATAAGTGCAAGCATGGAAAACGCGATGGTAAGAAAGGTAAGAATATGAATTGTTTCAATTGTGGTAAACCTGATCACTTTGCTTATGATTGCACTGAGCCAAAGGTAATGTTTAACCATGACAATCCCTCTAACTTATACATTATCAATTGTTTAATGCCTGCTGAATCTGTTCCCTTTTGGATTGTAGACTTAAGAGCAACTGACCATATAGTAAGGGATATAAATGGTCTTTATGGAATTTTATCGAATTCCAAAGGGAAGTAGATACATATACATGAGGAATAATGCTTCCGCTGCTAAGCTTGGGATAGGTACCTGCAAACTAGATTTGCGTGGCGGTCACACACTTTATCTTTATGATATAATTTATGCTCTAGAAGTTTAATGAAATCTTGTATATGTTCTTGCTTTACTCCAATTAGGCTTTGCTATTGTGTTTGTTGGTTGTTGTGTAAAAATACATCTGAATAATATTTTTTATAGTTCTAGTTTTGTATTAAATGGTTTTATGGTGTTAGACACCGTTAATATATCTATTAATTATTATGCTTTAATTTATATTATTCAAAAGTCCAGCATTATTAATGATAGTAATATCATAACTTGGCATGCTAGATTAGGACACATTGGGCAAGATCGATTTTATAGATTAACAAGAGCTGGTCTTTTAGGATTACTAACCAAAGAGAAATTGCTCATTTATGAGCATTGTCTTGTTAGAAAAGCAACTAGATTATCATTTGGCAAAGCTAAAAGAGCTAATAGTCTATTGTAGCTTATTCATTTAGATATTTATGATCTAATGAATGTGAGAGTAAGACATAGAGAAAATTATTTCATCATATTTATAGATGATTTTACATAGTTTAGTCATGTTTATTTGATCTTACATAAGTCTAAAGTATTGGATTACTTCACTCGATACAACAATTTGGTAGAGAATAAACTAAGTATCAAGATCAATGTTTCAAGAATTAATCAAAGACATGAATATTTGTCTGAACAATTTAAAAAAATTTGTGATGAAAAGGTTATAGTTAGATAGCTAACTATTCCTTATACTCCATAATAAAATGTTGTAGCAAAAAAGAGGAATAGAACCCTATTTGACATGGTTAAGTTGATGATGGCATAAGCTAACTTGCCAATTTTGTTTTAAAGAGATACATTGTTAATTTCCGCTTACATACTTAATCGTGTGCCCTTTAAATCTGTCTCATCCACCTCATATAAACTATGGAAAGACGTCAAACCTAATCTAAGTTATTTCCATCCATGGAAATGTGCAGCTTATATTCACAATACTTTTCATGAATATGGGAAACTTCGTCCTAGGGGAAATAAGTGTATCTTTATATAATATTTAGAACATTCCAAATGATTTGTATTTACTAGTGAAAAGGCTAATGAAAGAGTGACATAGATTGAATCACGTGAAGTTGTATTCTTAAAAAAGGTTTTTCCAAAGACAAGTGAGGTTGAAAAAGATTTTTAGTTATATAAAATGAAAAATCTAGATTATAGCATAATAAACCATTTAGTAGAGGACCTAAATGAAACTTTTAATCCTTCTAGAAATAGTGAGAGTGATATTTTATTATTCCTACTCTCATGTACCTAGATCATAAGCAATCTCAACCTTGAAGAAGCATTCGTGAACCAATTCCTCTTCGTTGATTTGAGATTGAGGGGGAAACATTCATGATTGCTCCATAAGATAATGAAGAGCCTAGAACATTCAGTCATACTCTATCTGGTCCTAAAGCACGAGAATGGATTAAAGCTATGGAAGAAGAAATGGAGTTCATGAAAATTAATCAGGTCTGGGACGTGGTTGATTTACCATCAATATGAAAATCCATTGGAAATAAATGAATTCTTAAAATTAAACATAAGATGGATGGATCAATAGAACATTATAAGACTCAATCGAGGAATTCCCCAACCTTAGATCTCATAAGCTAAAAGCCTAATAGTGAAAATCCTTGGACCAATGGTTCTATTCTTCTTGGTGGTTGTTCACGGGGCTTTCCCCTTGTTTAATTGAAAGGTTGTGCTCGATTAACTTATCAATTTCCTTCTTAAATGAATGGGTTTGGCTAGTAGTGAAAGGCTACACTCAAGAAGATAGAATTGATTATGAAGATACAATCTCACCAGTTGTGAGGATTACTTCAGTTCGCTTTATTTTAGCTATAGTCGCACATATGAACTTAGAGTTATACCAAAAGAATGTTAGAACTGTATTTCTCAATAAAGAACTAAATAAGGAGATCTATATGGATCAGCCTTTAGGATTCGAGACTAAAGGACACGAACGTAAAGTTTACAAGCTTAAAAGATCCATATATGGTCTTAAGTAAGACTCTTGACAATGGAACGTTAACTTTCATTAAGCTATCCTTAAGGATGGTTTTACAATGATGGAAGAAGATCATTGTGTGTATTTAAAATGTTCTAACAATGGTTTTATAATATTGTCCTTATATGTTGACAACATTTTAATAGCTGAAAATATGAAAAAGATGATTGATACTACTAAAAAGTGGTTATCATCAAACTTTGAAATGAAAGATATAGGTGAGGTCAGCTATATTCTTTGTGTGAAAATCATAAGAGATCATGTTAAAAGGTTGTTTGGTTTAACCCAAGAGACTTACATCAAAATGATGTTAGAGCGTTATCACCAAGATAACAAACCAATAGACATCCCTATTGATAAAAGTTTGAGCCTAAGTTGTGATATGTGTCCCAAGACTCTAAAAGAAAAGGAGAAAATGTCCATAGTACCTTATGCTAATATTATCAGTAGTTTGATGTATGCAATTATGTGCACATGTCTGGATATATGTTATATTGTTGGATTGGTTAGACGATATCAATCAAATCCTAGTCAGAAATATTGGATGACAGTAAAAAAGATTCTACAATATATGAAAGGAATTTTAAATTACATGCTATGTCACCAAGAAAAGAAAAATTTATGATTGATTGGTCTTTCTGATGCTGATTGGGAAGGAGATGATGACTAATCTAAATCAACTTCAGGATGTACTTTCTTGCTTAATGATAATGCAATACTATAGAGGAGCAAGAAACAATTATGCATAGCCTTATTTACCATAGAGGTTAAGTATGTAGCTTGTTCCGTAGTAACACAAGATGTTTTTTGGTTAAAAAAATTTCTGTATCATTTGAAAATTATCAAATCAGCATCAGACCTAGTGACATTTTACTGTGATAACACTCCTGCGTGGTCAAAACTCCAAAATACTATGGAAAGACCAAACACATTAAGAAGAGATATCACTACATTAGAGAAGCAATTATTGAACAAGATATGATCCTAAAACACATTTCTATAAATTCTATTATTGTAGATGCTTTCGTAAAACCAATAACAAAGAATGCATTTGTTAGACATGTGAGATCACTTCACCTATGTAGAATGTAATTAATAATATAATTAGTTTTAAGGATCATATGAAAGCTTACAGTGATTGAGTGATGAATAAATGTCATTAAAATATCATTTTATTCATTATTTGTTTCATGAATATATTGTAAGTATTGTATAATACAATTTGTTATAGTATGTCGATAAACTTAGATTGACTCACTTATATAAGCAATCACCTCTAGCACTTGTAAGGTGAGTATAGATGAGACTATTTGAGTTTTAACACTCAATAAATGACTTGGGCGCAGTGGGAGCAATTTTAACTCAAAATGATTATTAAAAAGTCACCTTGGCTAGGACCAAGATAAGGTTCTTAAATAAAAGAATCGATATTAATGAATTCTCATCATTCATATGTTTATTATGATTGAAGTCGAGTATGAAATTATTCATCTACCACTAACAAAAAATGAGCAAATGAGAATTTTTGATTTGAAGTCTATGTTTTTAGCAACAAAACTAAGACTCATGTAATGTATTTTCTCTATCAATGAGAGCAATGACATATACTTTTTGTCTTAAGAAAAGAAATCTAAGTTTGCTCTTTATTCCTATAATAGTGCCTATCACATGTAGTATAAAATACATTCTATATTTAAAATCCCTGCTTCTTTATTATGTGAGTCTTGAAGATTATATTTAAGATCTCAAAATCTTACCATTTGTGACTTTTTACTATATCATGAGGTGATGTATTAATCATTGCTACTTTAGGAGTATATCTTATAGTCATAGAATGATTTAACTTGAAGAAATACTCTTGGAAAAGCGAGTTAATTCATATTTGATTGATATGAAAGTAAATGAAAAGGTAATTTTAATTCTACACCTGTTACTTATATTCACCGACTAGGATCATATCACTTGAATAGATTTGATATGATTTAAAATATTTGTAATTATAAGGATGGATTGATTATGAAATTCTTGAGAGATTGAATTATATTTAGTCATGTGTAACTAAAAATACTTGGGTATATTAGTACACTTTAAAGAATAATTAATTATGAGGTTAATGTTTCATATATGATATGTACTAGGTTTATATATTGGAGCTCCTTTCACTATGTGCTTCAGTTTGCACGATTCGTTCATCAAGTATAAAATTCTTGTGCAAGTTTGAAATATAATATATTAGAGAGATTTAGTCCTTCATGGACGAGTGGAAGATGTTGGTTATTGGGTTAGGTCTGGTCCGTCCATAATAGATGGGTCTGGTTCAAGTTATGAGAGAAATTACTAAAAAAAATAATTGTTTCCTCTGATCATATATAAAGGAACATAATCCATATGGAATAAAAAGAGTTTTTCATTATTGAAAAAATATAGTTCTTTCTTTCTTTTCTCTCATCTTAACTCTCTGCATTAACTTGACAAGATTTACAAAGACGTTCATGTTGTAGAATATCAATTTGGTTCTAGTAATTAAAATGATATTAAAGTAATTGACTCAAGAATAAAAAAACAAATTCTCATAAATAAGTTTTTCTTTTTAATTTATATATTTAAAATTAAAACATGTTGATGAGAGTGATTAGTCCATGAAAAAAACTAGAAGAATCTTAATAAAAAAAACTTATTTGTGCTAGACTTAGTTATTAAAGTGCTTAATCAATTATATATTTAAATTTTTTATTATTATTATTACATCATGATAGCTATAGGTGTAATGAAGTGCAATCTTGACTAATATATTTAAAATTTAAATGTGTTGATGAGAGTGACTAATCAATAAAAAATCAAAATACCTGTCTATATTTTATTTTCAATGATTAGTAACAGAACTTTTCTGATTATTATCAAAATTTATGACAGGAAACCGCTTCATTTTTTCTCCTTTGACAGTCAAAAGAAATCCTCATCTCTCGTAACATTACCGTAGTTTTTGAGAAAAAAAAATATTAATCAACTTTAATTACTAAGTTATGCCTAGCTCAATTTATTACTATTTTTTTTAATGGGAAAATATGAAGGGATGATGAGGGGCATTCTAGTAATTAGAAAAAACAGGGAGGAAAGGGGATATTGGAAAGATACTCGTGGGTTGACCTGTCAAATGCTTCCAATCATCTCTTCTTTTTTTTTTATTGGCAGAGAGAATGCCTTTGGCTAGATACCGAGGGGGCTTGGAGGGAGTCTGCCCATTCAATCATAGAGGTGACGATAATTTAATATGAGTAATTAAGGGAAGACAATAACATCACTGGTCAGTAATGCCTTGCAAAAATACTAATGTATGTATGTATGTATCATAAACTATAATTAATAGATAAATTATAGTGAGTAACCGATTCTTTTCCACGCAGAAGTGGATCGAATATGATTATTAATTTGCGCCACAGTACCATGCATGTTATTGAACAACAAATGGAGTGGACAATGGACTCCATTGTTTTCTTCTTCTCTTTCACTAGCTTGGCTCCCTTAAAAGTCAATGGAATCATGAGTTTTGCAAGGCACTTGCATGTAGGCATGTGCCTGTTTGGACTCATCTGGTGAATTGTATTCACTGCTTCCACAGCCTTCATCAATGGAGGATAAACCTAGCCAGTCAACTCTATAATCAACTCCGCAAGGCCTCATCAAGGGAGGGTAAACGCACCAACTTCTGCTTCATTTGACTCTCACTGATGGACATGAGAAACTAAACGCATTTAACACTTCCTGCCTTCTCTTTTATTTTCGTCAAGATTAATCAATGTGTTCTTGCAAGTTCTTTTCTATTAATTAGCAATTAATCTTGATCAGAAAAATTAAGTCGTTAAATTGGCGAAGTAATCATTTTAAGATTATATGAAAACATCGAAGCACTTTTGGAATTACAGACCTTCCATTTATCAATGCTGACAGAAGAACACTTGTTAGGATCAAGAGAATGCCTTCGGCTAAATACCAAAGGTGGTAATTATCAATATTCCCCACGATTCACTGTCTTATTCAACCTCAAAATTCTCTTATAATTCAATTTATATATTTAAAAAAAACTGAAAATCAAGAACATATGTCTTCTCAATTATTTTATATAATATTAATCATTTCATTATTTTCTTCATTTTTATTTAATTTTCGTATGCAAAAAAAATCTTGAAAGTCATAAAAAAATACAAAATGCAAAAATAAAAATAATTGGGATTTAAAATTGAACAAATAATTGAGTTGGGAATTTTTTAAGCATAATCGAGGTTTCGGAATTGAGAAAATATATTATGACACGTTCGCTTGCTTCAGTTCTTGCTCAAGTGATGTGCTGTTGAATTAAAAATCTCCTTGGCATGAATATATGCATGATTGGATAATGTAATTCCTGTACATTGAATAATTTTGAAATCTGCAAAGATCACTGGATTTTTCTTTTGTTAGTTCCCGCGTAAGAGCAAAGAGGAGAGACCCTTCGTAGATAGACAGTTGAATTCTTCAACAGAAAACCATGCCTTTCAAGCTTCTGAATCTGTGTGAATAAGGAACTGCAGGGCGGGGCTGCTATTCATGAACATGGGGTGCCCTGGAAAAAAACACAGAACTTGTCTGTGGCTTTGATTTTTCTGTGAAAAAGATATCTCTCTAGGCTAGTCTACCCTCTCTTTTTTTTTTTTTTTTTTTTTTTTTGTGCTTCCTGAATACAAGATAACATTTTACTATGTGACTAGAGTTTCTTGGAATCTTCCAATGTCTGCAAAAATCTAAGACAAGAACAAGTTTTTTCTTTTTTAGATTGTCGCTTTAAGATTTTGACGGTGTAATCTTACAAGAATTTGAACAAAAATATTCAAATTCACATAGAGGGACAAAGCGTGCCGCATCATATAGTTATAAAGATGAGTGGAAAAATTGCTCCCTTTGTGGTCTCAGGTTCGAGTCCTTGGTTGCTCATATGATGGCCACTGGAGGCTTACATGGTTGTTAACTTTAGGGCCTGTGGGATTAGTCGTGGTGCGCGCAAGCTGGCCCGGACACCCATATTAATCTAAAAAAATAAAAAAAAAAAGAAAGATGAGTGGAAAACATTGTATATTTACTGTGGACGTAAATTAATTATAGTATACATCACAATCACAATGTAGATATAGAATATTTGTATTATAAATGATATTATAGTGCCATGGGAATATTATCTTTGTTGTTTTCAGTTAAAACAATATTGCTAGAAAATGTTGTTTTTTCCTGTTTTTGTGCTAAAAGTTGCTTCGTGTGGCTTTATAACTAGACCCGAATTACTTTTAATAGTATGGATCCTGTTACCCAGCAGGATCTAACAAAGTTAATCCAATTTGTTCCATTTAAAATTCAAGTATGTAATTAATCAGGAGAAAATTAATAGATCCACAGGGTGTAAAGATCCTCTTTTTCTTTTAAATGTATTTTTTTATGTAAAAAACCCTTTTTATATATATATTTTTTGGTTGGTTAGTAACTAATTTCAAAGTTTACTATATAAATACTATAATAATATTTTATTTTTTTAATATAGAATTTGAAGTACTTTAGTACATATATTCTATGTTCATAAAAAAATATTTTTTTTCAATGTGAGATAATAATTTTTTTATTTAAATATTTCAACTAAAAAAAATAAAAAAGTATATTTTCAAAGTGGAATGAAAAACCTTTTGAAATAATTTTTTAAACTTAATTGTTTATGACATATATAGCTTATACCCACATGAATTATTTTTTAATTTTTTCATATAAAATATTAAAACTTCAAATATATTTTTTAAATTTATTTGGGTTGACTTGAGTCAAGTCGTGTAACTCGAGACCTGGCCCATTAGTTGGTAAACCCTCAAGCCGAGTTTGATAACTATAGTTGCTATGAAAATATAATTTTAAAGAATACAATTAAAAAGAAATAAGGTGACCTAACCGGTTAAAAACCTTAAAACAAAAAAATGGACAAAATTGTATTTTTTTTTTATTTTGTTTGCGAGGCTTTTTGAAAAAAAATATTAATTTATTTCTTATGTATTTAATTTTTGGAGTGGTTTTTTTGGTTCATCTATAATTTTTTTTATCTTTTATAGAGATAAATTATGTTTTTTAGGATAAAAAATATTTATGTTTAGATAATATTCTTAACATGTGTTGTCTTACATATTATTCCTTTCTCTTTTGGTTATTCAATCAATTTAATGTTTTCTTTTTCAAAATATAACAATTTCATTTACATTTATTTCTTGATTTTTCAAATTTTGTTTTTAAATATTATTAATAATTTTTTATTAATTTATTAATGCACATAATTATTAGTTTATTTAATTACATATGTGTATAAACTTTTTGAATTCTTATATTTTTTTTAACTATCAAAATATATTGAAAAAATTTATATAGATAGTTTTTTATAATAAATAAAAATATTTAACCCACAATGAAGCCACAATGAAGCACAGTTCACATAAATCTATTAAAACTTGCTTAAATAAATTAGTCTATTGGTTCTGCATACCAAAAATTTAAAAAAAAAAAAGAACCCATGTTTTTTTTTTTAATAAATAAACAATGGAAAAAACTATCAATTTACATGATTTGAACAAAAGGGCCATGGTATGTTTTTAATCACTCATATCGGTCCATGCTCATTCTTTTCAAAACCTTGATGCAATCTCCCTTTTAGGGACATGTGTTATTTTTTTATCCATCCCAAAAAGGGACTGATATCCAGGTTCAAAATTAAACACATTTACACTCACTTTTTAGCAATCTTGACGAAATTTGTTTTGAGATTTAATGACAGCATTTTTTACAAATCTACTAATATCATTTTTTAACACGTCTAAGCACCGATGTTCAACTTTTTTTAATAATAACAAATAAAATAAATAAACTAAAAATAATTAGAATAATTTATGGTAATAAAAAAAATTAAAAGAAAAGACATGATAAAGATAATAGAACACATGATAAAAATAATACTTCATAAGAAAAGATTTAAGGTGATATTATTTTTCTTTTAAAACATAATTAACTCTTTATCTGAATATCTGAAATCAAGATTTATCTTTAGGATTTTTAATTTTTTCTAATGACTAGGTGATTACTTCAATTTTTCCATGATATATGTTTTGATCCCTACTGCCTTCGATCGAGCAGCGACATATGGATTAGAAGTACACGTGGCAAGTGCAAATGTTCCCCAAATATTGCTGGGGTCTGGTAACTATGAGTTTTGGAGTTCCTGCATGAAAAACTATCTGTTGGCTCATGATCTGTGGGATATTAACGTTAAACTTCATGGGTGCTTAAGCTGGATATTTCAACCAGACCAGCTTCTTCAAGGGTCAAGAAACTCAGGCTTCCTGTCTTCTTTTCAGATTCTTGACCACTGCATCCTCTCTCTGCTAGCTTTCTTCAATGAACCAACTTGTTTGGAGCAAAAGTGTTTTGTTTTACCATCTTTCTGTGGACGTTTGAGAGAAATGGTGATCGATGATAACTCTTACAAAGTTTTAAGTAAACTCATAGTTTTTCAGTTTGCAATTGAAAGCTCCTGCGCAGTGGCTAATAGAATTAAAGTGCTTTTACTATAGCACAAAACACTATTCATCCACTCAAACAAACATTGGATTGGTGCATTGATATTTTAAAAAATTTACAATTCAGTCTTTAAATTTTTATCTTGCACAATTGAGATTTTTTAAGCTCAAAATACCACCAAATTGCATTTGTTTTTTGTAAGGGAGGGTTGAATTGCAAGTCAGAGGACTAAAATAAAAAATCAAAGTAACATAGGTGATGACTTTGCAAGTTGTTTAGAGAATACATTTTCATTCCCTATTTTTTCTTGTTATTAGAAGACCGGCCCCTTTAATTTTGAAAAATTATATTTTAATACAAAACTTCATTATCGTTAATTTTCAGTCTTTTTGTCATGGGAGGAAAGAGAGAAGTTGTCGGATTCTAAGGAAAAGAGAGGAAGCTTTTCATTGGCAACGATTCTAGCCACTAAACAAGTTAAAATTTGGCAACAATTTTGATCACTTAACAAGTTAAAATTTGTATCAATAAATTCTACCAGGTTTGGAAAGTTCTACATGCTTGTTTTAAACCTTATTGCAGCCTAAAAAACCAGACCTAAGTCAATGATAAATTATCTTTTTGATTTAATTTTGTGGTTTGAATCTTTTTTGAGGTTAATAAGGTTGATATACTTATTTCTTGGTGTTTTAGGGTGTTTTATAGTTAAAATAGGTTGAAAAACTAGTTTTTTGAGAATTGTCACAGTGGTAATATAGTATTTTTAGGTGAGAGAGCCTTCAAGACTTTCTATAATTTCAGATGCAATTTCTCTCTTTGCTTCATCTGCTTTAGTTGTGACGTTTTTGGGAATCCTCACATCTAGTTATGGAGAGCATGATTTCCTTGAATCCTTGCCCAGAAAGTTGATAATCGTCCTCTCCACACTTTCTTTCTCTTGCAAACATGAGGTCGCCTTCTGCGCTGCTCTTATAATTACTCTAAATGGAATGGCAGAGGTTATCATCCCACATGGTTTGCTTGCTACTGTCCCAATCACTCATTTCATGTTCGTACAATTTCCCTTCCGGGTTCAGATCTTCATGTCTACATATGGACCCAGCATCTTCAACAGGAACGTAAAGAATCGGTACTAAATACAGTTTAAGAGTGTAGGGATTATCGCTGTTGTTGGACATGAGAGACTGGATCTTTTAATGCCAACGAAATCTCAAAATATATTCCATTTTCTATGTGTTTGTATCTCGCAAAGAGCATGCATGGTATTAGAATAGCTCAAGCATGCATTGAAGGATGATGCCCTACAAAATTAAGGCCATATATCACTGATTTGTTGGTGTACTTGTAGATGGATTCAACACCATAATTGCCATGCTATTGTTGGTGACCTAGTAGCTAACACGAAATTATTTAAAGACTGTACCTTTATCCTTTCTTCTAGCAAGGTTTGGTTCTGTTTCAGGGAAAATTGTTGCTAAATATGTGGTTTTCTAACCTTGTTTCTTCAAGGTTTGGAGTTAAGTGAAGTGGAAAGTGATGAGGAAACCGATATTAAAAATTGAAGCTAAATGCAAAATAGTGTTGGACTTGATTTAATTTGGATTTTCTGAATAGTTTATTTTCAATGAAAAGCATTTAGATTTTAAAGCAAAAAAAAATACTGTTTTTTATTCTTTTTATAAGCTGTAATGAAGGCAAAATGACAAGATTTAATTCCAATAATTACTAGAATTAATTCTACATCAATTTTTGTTTCAAAAATCAATTTAAAAAGGGTTGAAGCAGAGAGGCTCTACACACCTAACCTAAAAGCACCTTTTCTACCTTATTTCCAGCATTTTCTGCTTTGATTTTCTTCACTCGTTCTAGACCTTGGGTATAGTTTTTCATAAAGAGTTTTTGAGTTTGTTTTCTTGATTCATAGATCCTAATAAATAGTGCAATTGATCAAGAAGGTATAGATACTTGAAAACAATAAATTTTTTATCTAAATCAGATTATAAATGCTTAACAAGTAAATGTTACTAAATGATCTATTAAATATGATATATTACTTCCTTTACATGCATGTTTAAGCAATAAAAAATTGTATAATTCATCTTGTTTAAGTTTGTGTGCATGGTATAGTTGCTCGCTTTTAAAAAAGTTTAATTTTTATTCTACTTGCGTGAATTATTTTTTATTTTAGTGAACATATTATATGCATTATGACTATTTATAGTTCAGATAATCAATTGAACAAAATTAAACGTAAACAATTGCAATTGCTCTTGCTATAACAGGTACTGTAGGTTACAGAAATAGGGAAAAAAAAATAAGACTCTTAGAGAGAACCAACTTGATTGAAGCGTTGCATACGGAAGCATTAAACTAAAGAGTATTTTGTTTACAAACAGCCTTGAGAAAGGAAATCATTGACCTGTGTGGTAGATCAAGAGGCAGCCATGAACTTGAACCAGTCAATTTATCAGATGACAGTTGAAACGCTTGCCGCGGGTGTTGAATGGCGTGCAACAAATGACTCCACAAGTGGGTTCACAAGATGAGGTGCTTCATCCTTCATGAACATCAAGGAAAGATAGTGTGATAGTATCCAATATCGCATGCTGTGACTTTAAATGAGTTCCCAAATCAATTATGATAGTATCCAATATCGCATGCTGTGACTTTAAATGAGTTCCCAAATCAATTATGATAGTATCCAATATCGCATGCTGTGACTTTAAATGAGTTCCCAAATCAATTATGATAGTATCCAATATCGCATGCTAGCTGTGCTGTGATTCCTCATTGAATAAAATATTATTATAAACACACCTAAAGACAATTTACAAATTTCAGTTCCATACTCCATATCCTTCTTTGTATTAATCCTTCATGCTTATACTAAAAACATTTGAAATTCTTCTTCTCTTCCAATTTCAATATAAGTGTATATATATAGCCTTTGTTACGTGTTAGAAAAGGAGAAACTCTTAAATATAGAATCTTAATTATCTTCTTCTTTCTTTTCTTTTTTGTGGTTTTTCGAGTTTTAATGTAGAGAAAAAGTAAGTCAAGTTTCTTAATTTTTCCACCAAGTTGTATGCTTGTTGAATTCTAAGAGGCAACATGAGCCCTATATAAACACCGATAAAGTTGTGGACTCACTGTGCTCCTCTTACATGTATATCGTGGGCTGGCTGTAACTTCCATGTTTAGGCTTGGATTTTGGGTGTTCCGGCCATTTCATTATTTTGCCCTGCAATTTTAGATGCATGCCTAGGGTTCATTGGACTTAGCTTGCCTTATTTGCTCTCCATTTGTTTTCTTTTTTTCTTTTTGCTGTGCCATTTGGGGTTTTGTTTAGTTATTTGACTTATTTCTATGCCCTTCCAAGTGTTAGCTGGTCTATTTTAGAGTTTGTTCAGTAGAAACATTAAAATTTTGATTGTATTTTCTGATTCATCTTCAAACCGACGCGAATCAGTTTCCAGATCATTGGTTTACCATGTCAAACCGGGCACGTTTAACAAGAATGCCCGTGGCTTCTACAACCTAAATTTTGATTCCGTCTGTATTTTGTGCAAGCCTCGAACACAATAAAGGAAGACGAGAAATGTAACATACAGTGTCTGTAGAAAATACCTTACAAGAACTTGATGCCCAAATCCAAACCCTAATCTCAAGAAAATCATGCAACCAAGCCATATTTTCAACAGAACTCAGAGAAAAGCATGATTATAGTCATGGTAGTGAAAGTTCTTGAAGATGAAGAGAGCCAACCATCTTGAACCAACAAAACATACTACTGCCATTACTACCATTGTAGTGGCATTCTGCCTGGTTGCCGCAGCAACCCCGATGAAAGCAAGTGAAGCAACCTGCAGAATCACCTCTAGTGCATTCAGACCCTTGTATGCAGCATTGCAACTGCGACAGTTTACCACATGGGACCAGTACCTGAAAAACCAGTTCCAAATTTAGTAGACAATCAAGAAAGTTGCTCAAGGATCCTTTTCTGTGGTTGCAAGTAACAGTCATTACCTGTCGAACAACTGTTCTCTTGGTGAAGTTGGAGGAAGAGCCCCACAGTACTTTCCCTTCCAATCAACTTGACCTCCAGAATACTTGTTAAACCATCTTCTGTAACCATCCAGAAGGGCATCAGACTTTGTTGGCACAAAACAAGCCTTTTGCCAGTTTGCCGGGCCAACATCCATGAACTTGCGCTCCTGCGAACGGAATTTTTGACCCAGTTAATATATACTACCAAATTAAGTGCAGGGTACGATTCAAGCCAGGATATATGGCAAAAGATAATTATGTTATCATAAACAGAAAAACCACCTGCATGTGAAGAAGATACAGATCTGAATCAAAAACCAGGTTA
>NW_011499866.1:297093-298826 GCF_000495115.2 Populus euphratica | reverse complement strand
GCAAATGACAACTTTGCTTACCCATAAGGAAAATCTCTATTTCCCATATTCTTGGTAAATGATGGATCATCCAATTCTGGGATGAAAGGAGGCTGTTTCTTGGTAATGATATCTCTGTATTGCGGATCGGTGTTAGGCCAAAACCATACAATGTCATGATGCACTGTGCTTGGATAAACTGCAACACATGCTTTCTTGGATGTGTGGACCTGCGATATGATTTGATGGAAATGTGAATCAAACTCCCGTTTAAGCCTACGTTCAATATATTTTAACACTATGGACTAGTTACCGGAGGACCATCTGGTGGTGCTTGAGGGATGAACTTGCAGTTACCAGAGCCATTGAAGCACCAACCATGGTAAACACACTGCAACCGTCCCCATTGGTCAATCCTTCCTTCAGACAATGGTGCCAACCTGTGAGGACAAGAATCATCAAAGACCCTCCATTCACTCTCATTCCTATCCCACCACACCACCAAATCAAGTCCCATCACCGTCTTTGCATGTGGCACCCTCTTGTCCAAGTCACAGACTGGCATTACTGGATACCACTGTGCATACCAGTCAAACTTCTCTTCTTGAGAGACAGCTTCAAGTTCTGCCTCAGGTTGTTCCATGGACTCTGTTGAAACAGAGGATGGTACTGGTGATGACATGGTTGAGAAAGGCTTGGATTTTGATGGTGTTTTCTTGAGCATTCTTGAGATAAATGAATTGGGTCTTGGATGAAACTGAAAACTCAACAACTTCGGTTTGGTGAAATGGGCTTCGCGTACTGAAATTGGGGCGTGAATTGATGTAAGAGAGGATTTTACTGCAACTTTCATGGCTGCTTCTTTTAGAGCTCAAGCAAGAGAACGTAAAGAGCAGGGTGTTCAGAGGTGCAAGTATTTAAAGGGAACTCACTGTGCAAGTTAGACTTAGTTATTCAATTTGATATTTAGATTTGTTGTCATATCATGACAGTCTAGAGTTGTAATCTCTTTATAAATATAAGAATTAATATACTTGGGTGGTTATGTTATTAGGTATTATTTGGATGGTTCTAATTCAAGTTATAAGAGAAGTTACTAATGAAATAATTATTTTTTTAATTATATATAAAGGGATATAACCTATATGAAATTAAAAAAAATTATTATTAAAAAAACATAATTTTTCTTTCTTTCTTTTTTCATTTTGATTATTTACATTAACTTGACAAGATTTATAAAAACAATCGCATTATAAAACATCACTTTGATTCTAGTAATTAAAGTGACACTGAAGTAATTGATCAAAGAATAAGAAAACAAATTCTCACAAGTAAATTTTCATTTACGATCTATATTGATATCAGAGTCATAGGAAGTTTTCATTTCCGATCTACATTGGTATCAGAGTCATATTTTTTAATATTAGTTTGATGAAATATATCTATCATTACATGAATGATAGATATAAATTTTGTGTTAAAAGAATATTTTCATTGAGATTTTTGAATTTATAAAATTTTATGAAGTAATTTAGTTATGAATTTATCTTTTTTATATAATTAATTAGAAAAAATTTCTACATGGTAGTTATATAATTCTATTATCAATTCATTTATGAATTGATGATAAAAATCGAGATTAAAAACTATCATTTCCATTTTTAATTGACAGTAATCAATTGGACTTTGACAATTAATTAACTATTATTTAAAAAAAAAACATTTAAAAAAACACACCTTTTCAAAGATGTGTA
>NW_011499866.1:230324-296243 GCF_000495115.2 Populus euphratica | reverse complement strand
CTAGTCTACCCCCTTTTTTTTTTCTCTTTTTTTTTTTTTTTTGCTTCCCGAATACAATATGAACATATTACTATTTTTTTTTAACATGAAATAATAAATTTTTTTAGTTTAGATATTTGAACTAAAAATAAAAAGAATAAGAAAACATTTTTTTAATATAGGATAAAAAAAATTTTCAAAAAATTATCTAAATTTAATTGTTTACAATATATATAGTTTATATTAACATGGACTGTTTTTTACTTTTTTTATTTAAAATATTAAAATATCAAATATATTTTTTTAATTATTCTAGATTAATTCAAGTCGTGTAATTCAAGACCCGACCTATTAGTCGAGTCAATCTCCAAGTCAGGTTTGACGACTATAATTATCATAAGAAAATAACTTTAAATAATACAATTGAAAACTTGAACATTTGAAAACCCAAAAATAAAAAAAAAAATAGGCAAAGCATCTTCTCTTTTATTTTGTTTGGGAGCCTTTTTAAAAAAAAAATTGATTTATTTGTTTTGTGTTTTATTTTTGAAATGGCTTCATTAATAATTTTATTTTTATCTTTTATAGAGATAAACTATGTTTTTTAAAATAAAAAATATTTATTTTTAGATGATATTTTTAATATGTGTAGTCTTACATGTTATTACTTTCTCTTTTTTATTCAATCAATTTAATATTTTATTTTTTAAAGTATAATATCTTGATCTATATTTATTTTTTGATTCTTCAAGTTTTGTTTTTAAATCTCATTAATAATTTTTTATTAATTTATTAATGCACATATTATTAGTTTATTTAATTAGGTATGTATATAAAATTTTTAAATTGTTATATTTTTTAAATTATCAAAATGCATTGAAAAAATCTATATAAATAATTTTTTATAAAAAATAAATATGTTTGACTCGCTGCAAAACACAAGTCACATAAATCTATTAAAACTTGCTCAAATCTTTATGTGGACGTTTGGGACAAATGATGATCGATGATAACTCTTACAAAGTTTTAAGTAAACTCATAGTTTTTCAGTTTGCAATTGAAAGCTCCTGCGCAGTGGCTAATAGAATTAAAAGAAACTAATTTACTATAGCATAAAATACTATTCATCCTCTCACGAAATTTTGTGAATTGAAGCATTAGTTTAAAAAAAATTACAATTTGGTTCCTAAATTTTTATCTTGCACAATTGAACTCTTTTGAGCTCAAATTACCACTAAATTGCGTTTGTTTCTTGGAAGGAAGAGATGAATTGCAAGATAGAGAACTAAAACAAAAAATCACGGTCACATAGACAATGACTTTGCAAGTTGTTTGGAGATTACATTTTAACTTCCTATCGTTTCTTGCTATTAGAAAACCGGTCCCTTTAATTTTAAAAAATTATATTTTAGTACAAAACTTAATTATCATTAATTTTCAGTTCTTTTTAATGAAAAAAAAAGAAAAAAGTCATCGGATTCTAGTGAGAAGCTTTTTATTGGTAACGATTCCAACCACCAAACAAGTTAAAATTAGTGTCATCGAGTTCTACCATATTTGAAAAGTTCTATGGTGGTTGTTTTAAACCTCAATGCAACCTAAAAAACAAGACCTAGGTCAATGATAAAATATCTTTTCCGGTTTGGATTTTTTTTGGGATTGGATAGGTTGATAGGTTGATTTCTTGGTATTCTACAGTATTTTATGGTTAAAATGGGTTGAAAAACTGGTTTTTTAAGAATTATAATCCCGATATTCCAACCATCACAGTGGTAATCCAGTATTATTTGGTGAGAGAGCCTTCAAGACCTTCTATAATTTGGGATGCAATTTCTCTCTTTGCTTCATCTGCTTAGTTGTGATGTTTTTGGGAATCCTCACATCTAGTTATGGAGAGCATGATTTCCTTGAATCCTTGCCCAGAAAGTTGATAATCGGCCTCTCCACACTTTCTTTCTCTTGCAAACATGATGGTCGACTTCTGCGCCGCTCTTATAATTACTCTTAATGGAATGGCAGAGGTTATCATCCCACATAGTTTGCTTGCTACTGTCCCAATCACTCATTTCATGTTATTACAATTTCCCCTCCTGGTTCAGATCTTCATGTCTACATATGGACCCAGCATCTTCAACAGGAACGTAAAGAATCGATTCTAAATACAGTTTAAGAGTGTAGGGATTATCGCTGTTGTTGGACATGAGATACAGGATCGTCTAATGCCACCAAAATCTCAAAATATGTTCCATTTTCTATGTGTTTGTATCTCGCAAAGAGCATGCATGGTATTAGAATAGCTCAAGCATGCATTGAAGGATGATGACCTACAAAATTAAGGCCATATATCACTGATTTGTTGGTGTACTTGTAGATGGATTCAACACCATAATTGCCATGCTATTGTTGGTGACCTAGTAGCTAACACGAAATTATTTAAAGACTATACGATTATCCTTTCTTCTAGCAAGGTTTGGTTTTGTTTCAGGGAAAATTGTTGCTAAATATGTGGTTTTCTAACCTTGTTTCTTCAAGGTTTGGAGTTAAGTGAAGTGGAAAGTGATGAGGAAACCGATATTAAAAATTGAAGCTAAATGCAAAATAGTGTTGGACTTGATTTAATTTGGATTTTCTGAATAGTTTATTTTCAATGAAAAGCATTTAGATTTTAAACCAAAAAAAAAAAAAAAAACTATGGTTTTTTCTTCTTTTTATAAGCGGCAATGAAGGCAAAATGACAAGATTTAATTCCAATAATTACTAGAATTAATTCTACATCAATTTTTGTTTCAAAAATCAATTTAAAAAGGGTTGAAGCAGAGAGGCTCTACACACCTAACCTAAAAGCACCTTTTCTACCTTATTTCCAGCATTTTCTGCTTTGATTTTCTTCACTCGTTCTAGACCTTGGGTATAGTTTTTCATAAAGAGTTTTTGAGTTTGTTTTCTTGATTCATAGATCCTAATAAATAGTGCAATTGATCAAGGTGGTGGTGTTGTTGAAATTATAAGAGGCTGATTTTATTCGATATATATACACTAATTGACGAGCAACGAAGTTTAAGAAGAAGGTATGGATGCTTAACAACAATAAAATTTCTATCTAAATCAGATTATAAATGCTTCAACAAGTAAATGCTACTAAATAATCTATTAAATATGATATATTACTTCCTTTACATGCATGTTTAAGCAATAAGAAATTATATAATTCATCTTCTTTAATTTTGTATGCATGCTGTAGTTGCTTGCTTTTAAAAAAAGTTTAATTTTTATTCTACTTGCGTGAATTATTTTTTATTTTAGTGAACATATTATATGCATTATGAAAATTTATAGTTCAGATAATCAATTGAACAAAATTAAACGTAAACAATTGCAATTGCTCTTGCTATAACAGGTACTATAGGTTACAGAAATAGGAAAAAAAATAAGACTCTTAGAGAGAACCAACTTGAATGAAGCATTGCATACGGAAGCATTAAACTAAAAGAGTATTTTGTTTACAAACAGCCTTGAGAAAGGAAATCATTGACCTGTGTGGTAGATCAAGAGGCAGCCATGAACTTGAACCAGCCAATTTATCAGATGACAGTTGAAACGCTTGCCGCGGGTGTTGAATGGCGTGCAACAAATGACTCCACAAGTGGGTTCACAAGATGAGGTGCTTCATCCTTCATGAACATCAAGGAAAGATGTCAGATCTTAGCACAAAAACCCACATAAAGAAGCATCCATAGTTGCTTAATGTGATTGTTGCTTCTTTAGAAAAGCTAGAACATGCTCTCTAATTGTAATGTTTCAGTCAAGAAAAACACAGGACACGATATTTTTAAATTTCCACGTACAGTCCAGGTTTGCAAAGTTGAGAGCAATTTTTTGCACATTGAAGTCCAAAATGTCCAGGAAATGCAGCACGAGAACAACACTTAAAGCACTGGCCACACATGCACAGTGCACAGGTGCATATGCTTGTGAAAGTGCGTGCACGCTTTGAGAGAGAGAGAGAGAGACCTGAGGGCAGTGGCCAACATTAGGGAGGGTAACGAAATCCTCTACAGAGTCGAAATTTATAAAGCCTCTTCCGAGTTCAATAGGTTCCCATGGATCCTTGTCACCCCACACTATCAAAACAGGACACTGAAAAAAAAAAAATGAAGCACAATTTGACATCACCTTTTGTTTCCACTAGCCAAGAAACTGCAGTTGACATGCGTGGATTTAGTTTATGAGACTGACCTTCACCTGAGGCAGTAACTCCTCAGGAAGGGGACCCCCTGAGTAACAAATAAACTCAAGAAATACATCTGCGGCACCTGGCTCAAGTCCTGGAAGAAGGATCTTCTGTACAAGCTCCTCTGTCACCTGGGACGTATCGTGATAACACTGAAATGCAAAATTCAAGCAGCATTTAATCCTTCCTTCTCAACCTCAAATTATAGATGGACTGCTGTGACTTTAAATGAGTTCCCAAATCAATTATGATAGTATCCAATATCGCATGCTGTGATTCCTCATTGAAGAAAATATTATTATAAACACACCTAAAGACAATTTACAAATTTCAGTTACATATTCCATATCCTTCTTTGTATTAATCCTTCATGCTTATAAATGCTGTTTCCAAAGAGAGGTAAAAAGAAAAATACTTGGCATGCCACAAAAGAGCACCTGGCACAGAATGCTTCTTACAGAGTCTGATGAGGCTACTGATTTGAAGAAAGATTTTCCCAAAGCAGTATTCCTGCAAAAACAGCATGGATATCTCAAAGTTAAAGATGGCAAGTTTAAAATTGTCTGACTATCAAAAGAACCCGCAATCTGTTTACCTCAGCAAACTTTGGAATGATCTGATAAAAGGCCTTCCAAACCATGGCTGCTTTTTAATGTGAAGCAAACGCAAAGATATATTTAACAACATAATGCCTTTACATATCTGCGAGTCAATAACTGCTGCCTGAAGACCAACAACTCCTGCATAAAGACCAGAAACATTAAGGTGCAAAAATTATGATCGTTTGAATTTCCAAGGAATCATCTCACTGTATTTAAAAAGCAAACATTTGCCAAAATTTCCAGGTAGATATTAAAGTGTACCAGCACTACAATGAGGCAATAAATGGGGAAATGCATGTTATTTTCAATTTGTTTTGAAATCAAATACAAAAATCAGTGAACCATAGAAACTAATACAGAAATCCCTCTGCATTCATTTACGTAACCAAAACATCAAAAAGATGATTACCTCCTATGGAATTGCATATGAAGAAAGCCTCATCTTTGACTACATCGATACAAAAGTCATTTAGCTGGGTAGCCCACGTCTCAAATGTATAAAAGGATTTATCTCCCAATTCACGAGGATTTGGTTTATCCGAGTATCCATAACCAATAAGATCAATTGAATATACCCTGTGAGATTTTGCGAGAACTGGAATATTTTTCCTCCAGTGGTCACTGCAAGGAAGAAGTCAGTTAGGAGAAATGACCTAAAACATTAAAACAGTATGTTCAAAAACAAAGAGATCAGAGAGAGGGAAAACTTATAAACAATATCACCAAGTATACAATGAAAAATGTGCATAATTCTGTTAAATTTCTTTCTTTCCTATGGAAGCCTTTGGATTTCAAGATATGTTAGAAGCTCAAAACAGATAGAGACTTCAGTCCGTTCACAGTTCTTCAGGAAGAAAACATTCTCAACAGCCCTATATTTTATCAAATGATGTCAATGATGTAGAGCAATCAGTACATTTAATACCTATATCAATTAGTTGTCTGCTAATGAGAAGCAAATGTCAATGATGTAGACCTGTTTGCTCCAAAACCATGAACTAAAACTAGAGCAGGGCCCCTGTTCCCAGCATACTGATAGCGAATAGAATAACCCTTCCAGCTCCAAATACTGCAATGGAGAAAATTAATTGCATTAATTGCACCATAAGAAAGACAAAGTTCTTGCATTCAAGCTAACACCAACAATTTTATAGCTTAACAGGTTCATAAGAAAATATTTAAGCGGAAATAAATATATTTTTATGTATGTAACTAGGCAAATGCTCAGAAGCAATTTGACTATTCAAAACTAACAAAAAGAAAATACATGCAGCTTCTTAATCTCTCGAATCAATCAATTTACTGCATAAAGCAACATAATCAATCTCTTGACGAATTAAACAGGTCATATCTTCCATTTCACATAGTAAGGATAATTAAGCACAACAATGTGAAGCAATGACCAAACCTGCTTTGGACTTGAGTTTCATTGGCTCCATCATTTGATGAACTGCTATTCTCCACATCAATTTGACTGTTATTGACTGAATGATCACTTAGAGAGGAACGTACAAAAAACCCATTTGATTGAAGACCAGGAATTTTAGAAATTGAGTGAGAAACACTGCTGGGGTTACTGTGAAAATGGATTCTATTGGTAAAAGGGGGAGGCCGGAGGACTGGTGATGACACTGTTGTTGTAGTACTGAAGCTCCTGCTGCAGTTTTTTCTTTGTGGGGATAGGAATGGGAGTTCTAGTCTTGTCGAGGGTAGTGTTAGAGATGTGGTGCTTGCCATTTGCTTGATGAAGATGGGAGAGACAAGGTTCAGAGATAAAGAGAAGAAGCTCCTTCAACGGAGTTGAGAAATTTCAGACGAGAGACTTGCTAGAGATTCGAGTGGTTAAAACCGTTTCATGTTTCGTGCTTGGTCTTTGTCCACGTAGCCAAGCATCCCGTGGTCTTATGTGGCAATTTGTGGGCCCCACTAACAGAATTGTATCAGAGAACAAGGTCCCAGCCCGACCACTGGTCCAACCGACAAATATTAAGCAAATTGTGCAGGAAAAGGCATGCTTTTTCTCAAAACAGAGATGGAGGCACACGGGGACCTGCTGTCTATTCAGCAAGCAATATTGCTGCGCATTATGTTCAAAACGATGCCGTAAGCGAACCAATCAACTCTTGTTCCTTCCCCGCATTATATTATGTTCAGGAAGAAAAGCAGATGCATAAAGATCCACTGCTTCAGAATTTGGCAACTTGTCGATCACATGATTAGCAAAGCACATATAGAGTGGATTTTTAATGGCTTTCATTAAAAATCTCACTCTCATCTAACTGCACCGGTGTTGGTTATGCCATTTCTTACCCACTATATAGCCACAAACGTATAAAAGATTAAACATAGCCACTTTAAAAATCATGAGTCGTCACAAAAGATTTTCTGATCCTTAAATTATCTCAATGCTGTATGCTATCAATTTGAATCCAGAAAAAAAAAATATATATATATATATATATATATATATCTGAGATGATTAAGATTATTGACCTCAAGAACTATTCAAATGAGGTTTAAAAAATCCCAATTTCTTTGTTATCACTGTAGATAGAGTCACAACAACACATCAGATGAGGGGCGGCTCAAGCGTGTAAACAAGCACAGAATTCAAAAGAGGATCCCATTGACCCTTAGGCTGATGCCTGATACGCACTGGGGAATGCATGGTGATCATGGCAAGGAAAGGTTGGTCTGTCTAACAAAATCTGACCCTTTCTCTTTAGAACGTTTGGTTAGTCCCTATTGGCCATTACCTGCTCTGCTAGTAAACCCACCAAAAACTATTCACAAATCTACTGGTCAAAACATACCAATCCCCCCCCTCCTGCAGGGCCCAATTTGCCTGGCTCGGTGGCATACAACCTCCATCTGCTTCGCTCTTGGTATAAAGAGAGCGTGACTAATTATTTTGAAAACAGGACCCTGCTACTTTCTTACATGAACATCGCGAGCACTCTCATCCTTTTCTTTCTCCCAAAAAAGATTTTCATCATGATCCCATATGATCATTCCTCCATCCTATACCAAAACGCATTTTACAAAAAGGTTCAAATATTTCCTTGGCCTTTTAAAATGGTCCCTTTCTCGCGGCACAGACCCGGTAAGTCCTTCCTTCCTGGCTCCCCTTGATTATTTCTGGTTATTGCCCTTGGTCCGTTTCTTGCTTTTCTCAGTTGTTAATTGAATTATCTAAGCTATTGATGGCCATGGTTGTTATTTCATGAAGGATTTGCTTATTAATTAATGTAAAAGCTTTTCATACGTTAGTGTATCCTTGCTTGTTTCCGATAGGATATGCTCTGTGTTTCCGTGTTAAAGCACTCTTGCCCTGCGGCCTGTCGTGCCATAATTGAAGGCCTGAACTTGAACATGCTGGCATTTTGTCTCTCTTGATTTTGTTGAAACCATCAACTTAATTCTCATGCAAGAAAAAAGATTACTAATAATCAATTGAAAAAGCTCAAACATTTATCATGGATTAACCCATTAATTGTGCGCGCATTGTAGCTTAATTTGTGATTTTACATGGTAGGTCAAGAAGGTTAGGTTGGAAGAGTCCAATAGGTCCATGCTCGTGTAACGTATGGTTCAAGTTAGTATCTTGAGTTTGCTTGTTTGTAAAATAAAAATAATACCCAGACAACATTATAAATCCTAATTATTTCGTGCATTTTACCATGAAAAAATTGTAGTAATTGATCCAAAGCCCTTTGCAGAATCAACCCTCACAAACCACCCCCCAGGCCAATCCAAGGCCAAACATCACTTCATGCCTTTATGGATTTTGAGTCGTAATGATCCTTAATTCTTCTGTTGCATTGTGCGCTGGGAAATTAAATCGCAACCATTTCAATGAATTATGGTCTGAGATCATTATTTTTAAAAATATTTTTTAAATAAATTATTCTTGATATAACATATCAAAACTATTAAAAAATATTAAGTAAAAAATTCAACAAAAAAGAAAACAGCTTATTTTTCTTCTTTCTCTTCCTGTGTAGTCAGTTTAATGGCCATAACAAAGTGGCTTTTGGAATCCTTAGAAAGTTGAAGCATTTATGTTATATGGGTAGATGGACGACGCAAATACCAAGAAAATAAATGGTCAGCGAATTCGCACCATGGCCTGCTTTAATTAGTTCATCTGTGACCTGTGAGCATCAAGTCAACCATGCAGCTAACAATCCGATATGCTGTAATGGAAGACTGGTAGCTAGAGTTGAGGTTCGGATACGATCGAGTCTTGTGGATCTCGATTCAACTGGTTTTATGTCTGCCCTTTATAATCTAACAATATTAGCAACAAGGTTCTTTCAGGTGTTATAAAACCTAACTCGCCCAATTAATTACTTCTGTTTTATTACTTTAAAATCTAATTTAAACTTGGTTTTATACCAAATCAAGTGAGAATTAATCCCATTAATGTAGTAGATTAACATGTGATTTAGTTAAAATATAAGTGAAATCCAATTTAATTGTAAAAAATTCAAGGCAATATAAAAAGATACATCCATTTCATTTCATGATCCAATGGATCTACTTAATAGTTGCACAAAGTTTCATAACCATGTTTCTTATTACTCAAACGTCGCAAAAGTAGGAATAGAACTTTAATGTATTGATAATGAAGTATAGAGGTTAGAAATTGAATTTATTTATATTTTATGTCAAAGAAGGTCATTTAAGTTAGTCACTTATTTTTACTATGGTTGTTGGATTTTTTTTTATTATTATTATTATCAAGATGAGTATTAATATTAGATCTGTAAACCTATTTTTTATTAAAATTAAAATTTTTTATTTTAAAATATTTTTTTATGTTTTTTTTATGTTTTGTTGTGCTAATATTAAAATTAAATGTTTTAAAAACCAATATTATTTTAATACAATTCTAAATAAAAATATTTATGATACTTGCAAATACCCTCTAACAAATAATCACCGACTTGAAAATGGTTTTATTAAAAGGATTAGTGAAGTTTTGCTATGAGTATGGTCTGAGTGTTGGATTAATTTATGACATATTTAAGTAATGTTAATTTAAGATGGAGATGCAAAACTCAATTATTGGTATGCTTCAAAAAGAAAAGATAAAAAAATAAAGAAACTAACGTTAAGAGGGAGGGGGTGGGGTAGGAAGTTGTCTCCACCTACCCACGTGACTACCTGCCTCGTTTTCTTCTTGCCACCTGATACAACGTTTATGGGTTTATCCACGTTAATTAATAAAATAATAATGATTGGGCCGGTCCTATAACTTGAAGCTGGCCTTGAGATTGTTTGTTAGCCAGGAAACAACATCTCAGTTGAGCTTCGACCAGGCCCACACTCAAGCCCATGAAATTAAAAAAACAACTAAGTACGTAGGCTCCAGATTGTTGGTCCAGTTACAGACGAAAGTTTGCGAGTCCTCCATCGTTTGTGTTCATGCATGAAATTGGGTGTTGTTTCCTCGTGATTTTAGTTCATGATTAGCATTGAGATAATAAAAGTTTCGTTTAATAAATTTGTGATTTTTTAAAATTTATTCCCCGTACAAGATCAATCAATCTAATTATTTATATATTTTTTAGTTTTTTATTATTTTTTTTCCTTTCACTCATGAGTTTTTTCTTGATTTTTCAGGAGGATTTGAGTTTATTTTTTCAAATTATATGGCTATTTGAATTATCTTGTGCGTATCTCAACTGATTTTATAAATCTTTAAATCACTAACTACATGTAAGTCTCTAATGATACTGAGATTTGTGAGATTTGAACTGATAATTTTCAATAAATAAATTAAAAATATCATAGACTTATCAATTAAGTCTGTGTATTCAATTCTCAACCAGTAAGTTTTTTTCATACCCTAAATGCTTGTGTATTCATTTCAAATAAGCAAATTACTTTGATGTTTATTCATATCTAAGATGAGCATGATGATCATTTATTAGATTAATATTGCTGATTGGTTTTAAATATTCTTGAGTAAATTTGATGTGGAAGAACAACCCGCATGCATGTTAAAGAATGCATAATTTTTAATCTTAGAAAATTCCTTTTCATTTAGTATATGGTAAGGATATTTGTCATGTTATGAGCTTTATACATTATTTTAAAAGGAAAAAAAAAGTATGTTAGGCTAGATAATAAAACATTGAGGAGTCTTTTGAATAATTACACCAATATATATGATAATAAGTTATTGAATTTGAATAAGATATAAAGTAAATATAGATAAAGCACACATAGAATTATGCCTAGAGCTTTAATGGCCTTGAACAGAGTATATAGCAAGTTGAATACGTACTGGTCCTCACCGTGCCTCATCTTTCGTAGGAAAGTGTGACCGCATATATATAGTAGTATAAGAAATATACAGTTAGTATACTGTGTGTTGTATAGATATAGGCTACATGTATTTGTACGGTGCAAATTATTTGACACGTGCATGCACAAAGCGTCAAGCAATTCAGAAACAATTAGACTGCGGTACGTAGAAAGTTGAGGATCAAATGAGTCTGCATGCATGGGAAGGCCATCATCACATGGATTTGACTTTTGAAGACTGCAAATTAACACACATTCTTACGCACAGATATATAGCATCAATATTTCATAGGTGACCAGAAAGTTTGATTGCATGCATGAATGTGTAATGCTAGCTGCGATATCAGTGATCAATTTGCTCTGAAATTAATAGAAGCTAGCTAGCTAGAGCCTTCTCCTCAATTACATGAGCAATAAACCTTTGTAGTAATGCTATTTAACATTACTTCTAAACTTAATTATTAGGATTCTGAATATCAAGAATCATTTCTAGCAGCCTATCTTCTTTCTAAAGCATTGCTCTAGTTTTCCATCATATCGACAATCACATTCTTGTAACCCAGAAGAACATACATTTTTGCCCGCATCTTTGTATTACATTTCATCAACCATTTTAGATATAATACTGAAATTTAAACCTCGATCAAGAACCAATTTACAAAGTGTTACAGCTTACTACAACAGTATTTGTTGTTAGTGTTCTTCAAAATTAAGATATTGTGAGTGACATGTGACCATGAATGCATAATTGATACCTATCCTCCTGTTCAAATTAATTAAGCTCCAGTGACTTAATAAAGTGAGAAATACTTCCACTTTCACATACATTTAAGTACTTTCTTATCGTAATTTTCCCAGGACTATATCTCCATCCTTAGTTCATTAGTTAGAAAATTAGAGACAAGGAATTAGTTTTCATGCCTTCTTTTCTTCACAATATGAATTCTCATGGAATTCCATTAGACAAAGGGATTATTAACTGCTGCGGTGATCTTAATATTCTTAATTAATTTCCCATTATAAATTTAGTTGCTACATATAAATTTCATTTCATTTTGGCATTTGTTAATTTATAATCCATCTATGATCAACAATAAATGATGTCGACATCACGAATTGGAAATTAAATGCAATCAATATAAAACCTTCCAATATCTAGCATAACATCTAAATATCAGTACTATCCATATATAGATGATGAAAATATTTATTTGAACCATGTACCTTTTTTTTCTCTGATTTGAACAAGAACTGCTGTAACAACTGTGAGCACATTTTCTATATTACTATGTAATTAATTTCGAGAGAGATTTGATATAAGCTGACTTACAATCATAAAAACTATGATTATGAAACAAAAAACATCCAAATACACACAAATCTATAATAATCTCATACATTGTTTGGGTAATATTTTGGATACAAGAAAAAATAGTTTATGTTCTCACCAATACAACACAACAGCAAATGATAAATAGGATGCTGAAGTAAAACAATAACAGTAGATATGCAGAATACATAAAATAACAAACCAAATCCTAGCTTTGTGTTTTTGTAAACTGATTACCAAGTGTAATTTCATGCCATGATAAAAGCAAAGATGACTATGATAGAATACTCAACATGGTGATCATCAACCCTATTTCGAATCATTTTGATCAAGAGCAGGAGGCACGAAAGTAGATTCCCAGCCAGTACTAATTCCAAATGTTGCGGCAGCAATTGGAAACAAAGGATCTGTGCTGGCTAGTGCACTATTCACATTAGGCTCATTACAGATCTGGTGTTGTTGGAAAGCCTCCTCATTGATGAGTGAATTGAGGAAGGAAAACACATCTTCGGTGCCAGAATTGAAATCTTCAGCTTCTCCATTGCCAAGCCTTTGATTACCTCTCAAATCCGTCCCAAAAGAACCATCATAATTCAGCAAACTTGTGTAGCCACGACTTGCAATAAAATGGTCCGTGTGATACTGATCACCCAGGTGTGCATTACTGTTGTTTTGAAAATACCCATTCTCTTTGTTGCTGATTATGTGGGCACTGCCACTGGTAGTTATTTCCAAACCAGAAGAAGCAATCTTAATAGGTTCTTTTAGGCTTTCTTGCAGGTGGTTCGCTTTCGACGAAGAAGGTTTGGATTGATCAAAAGATTGAGGATTGATGAGAGGCTTGTGGGTTCTTGGATCAATTCCTTGGCTTATCAACTTCTTACTCAGGTGAGTGTTCCAGTAATTCTTTATTTCATTGTCTGTACGCCCTGGGATTCTCCCAGCTATCAATGACCACCTAAAGAAAACAATCCATTGATCAGATCAACATATATAAGTAGCTGGTGATCCAAGCTAAGAGACGTAGCTCAATTTCTTTTTCAAATTAAAGTCATAAAAATTTCCGTTCGAGCTGAATTATTAGAAATAACAAAAAAGTTGCAATTTAAACCCTAGATCAGTGATGATACAAGATTCATATATTTGATATATATAGATATATATATTAGAGAGAGTGAGAGAGAGATCTAAAGAAGAACAAATCAATTGAATAGAGACTTAATGTAAACTATACGTGGATCGAAACCTAGCTAGGATGTTAATTAACCTAACCCTACATGAGAGCAAAAGCTGCTGCATATTTACAGCGAAACCCTAAACCTAGCTAGCTATACTGATTAACTAAACCAAAATGAGAGAGAGAGAGAGATCGAGACCCAACTCAGAAACGAAGAATTTAAAAGAAACCCAGATAGAGATTGTATTGAAAGAACACTAACCGACCATGTTTTTTATTTCTGAGTGGATCAGTGTGTGTGTACCTATTGCCTAGGAGGCGATGGAGGCGGAGAATGAGATCTTCTTCATCAGGGGAGATCTGGCCACGTTTAACCGAAGGGCGGAGGTAGTTCATCCAGCGGAGACGGCAGCTTTTGCCACAGCGGAGAAGACCGGCTTTCTTGGGTAAAGTTCGCCACCGACCTTCACCTTCTTTCTTGATATAGTTAGCTAGAAGTTCATCTTCTTCAGGTGTCCATGGTCCTCTCTTTAACCCTACCTTGATGCAACACGGAGTAGATTTTGCCGCTGCTCCTCCTCCTGCTGCCGCCGCTTCGGCTGTAGCTGTGGATGAAGTTGGCTTTCTCATGTTGAATAATATGAGACCTTGAAAGTTATCTCTCTGTCGATTGATCAAGTAAACTTTATATACCTACCTACCTTTTTTTCTCTTTGGTTCTGTATGGATATGAACCCAGGTAGGATGCCGTGTGTGTGTGTGTGTGTGCTGTGTAGTGATGTGATGAGATGAGATTTGAGGGTTGATAGCTAGAAAGGAGGAGAAGCTTGGGGATATTGGAGGATAAGGAAATGGGAACTCTTGCCTTCTGTTTTGTTTGTGTATGGTAAATTCTGGTGATTTTTATTATTTTTTTTTACTTTTAGTATTATTATGCCTTTTTGGACCAGACAGTGTATATATGGTTTGTTGGATTTATTTGGGAGAGGGAGGACAGTGATTTATAGTCCCTCTCCTTGGGGAGAGTGAATATATTCAACAATATTTTTTACATGTATTTTTATCTTCAATTAATATTTATATATATCTTTGCTTCTAATTAATTAATTATCTCTAGATTCATCATCAAGTGATTTGATTTTCATTTTCTGATTAAGAACAAAAACAATTAATAGATTTATTCCAATTACTTGTATTTATATGTATTTTCTTTATTTTATCAACAATTGGAGATTTATAGTTTTGACATCGGTTGTAATTAATAATTACTTAGATTAAAATCTTTTATTCGATTAAAGTACTGTGCGACTTGTGAAATTAATTTACAGAACATATTCTAATTGACCTCATTTATTTCTAATATTAATTATTGAAGAAAAGAAAAGGAATAAACGTATACACTTATTTTACGACTTGTTAATTTGTGGAAATTATTAATCAAGAGGGTTGATTAGATTTGGAACTTCAATATATGTACGAGTCTAAAGAGAGGTCAAAAGCTCTCATTAATTTTAAGAGTGAATTAATGGATAAAGATTTAAGAAATGCATGGAGACTATTGCCTGTTAATTCGCTCTCAGCATGCCCATGATTAAATACTAAATTATTGAGGAGATTTAAATGTACATATCCCATGGACTGTAAAAAAAATAAATATATAGAAATTAATTTGAACTGCCGATAATTTAAGCTCCACTACATGACATTTCCTCTGACTAATCACAGCAAGGCAAGTGGGCTTCATTTCTCGGAGAGAACCAGCGGAGAGAGAGAGAGAGAGAGAGAGAGAGAGAGAGAGAGGATGCTTTTTTAGTTTTTTAATTTTCCCATGATGTCGTCATGAGAGTGCGGGGAGAGAGTGGATCCACTCTCGCTCTCGCTCGCTTGGGGGAATGTGATTTGGCCGTCGTTCCACGAGCGGCACGAAGGAATGGATGGCCACAAATTAATGGACACTCGTCTTTAGGAGCTCAACTCTTCTCCTTTGTGCTTTGCTACAGTGATTCTGGCCGCAAATACACAATGTAATAGCGTCTGCTAGTAGATGGTGATTATTTTTTAAATTGTTTTTTATTTAAAAATATATTATTTTAAATTTTTTTAATTATTTTAATGTGTTGATATTAAAAATAAAAAAATTTATTTTAATATATTTTAAATTAAAAAACATCATATATCACATTATTAAACACATACTTGATATAATGCATTAAAATACTTTTTGCTTGTATTTTATTATTATCGTGTTTATTTCTTGGCTGGAGAAGGTATTTATATTGTTACAATTCAAGAGTCACATAGCTCTCTGTTTATATAGTTAACATCCATTTTTATTTTACAATGAAACTCATTTGTTATTTAAAAACTAAATACACATTTAAAAAAAATTAGTTCTTAATATGTTTTTTTCATTTTTTTTATTAGAAGATCAATATTAATTTAAATCTTACTAGACACTCTAAAAGTAATACTCATTTACTAGATAATAAATAAATTATTAGAAATAAAGTCTTTTTCATTAGAAATAAATTATTGGATATTCAATCTCTTTATAAATAAGTTGTTTATGTAATATTGCTTAGCATAGGAAGCATGTAAAGAGCGAAACTTAGATTTAGACCATGTTTGTTTTCTGAAATTTACTTTTTAGGAAATTACTTTTTTTTGTCAAAAACTTATTTCAACTCAAAAGCTTTTAGGTGAGGTTTCAGGATATGATCTGTATTATTCTCTAACACATCCTCTCAAGTGAAGGCTCTTTGAGCTTCAAACTTATATAAGTCCACATTACCTTATATTTATTTTTTATCAAATAAATAAGGATGGTAAGATTCAAATTTGAGACCATTTGATCGTTAAGGCTTTGATACCATATTAAATAATCATCTTAACCCAAAAGCTTAAGCTTTTAGGTGAGGTCCTATGATATTATATTATTCTCTAGCATGTTTGTCATTAGAAAAGTTAGTTAATGAAAAATGCTTTCTAATCAAAGAAAAATTTGACTTAGTTTTCAGGAAAGTATTTTCCTGGAAAATTTGAGAGGAAAACACTTTCTGAAAATTATGAAAAGTTTAAAAATATCATATTATTTGTTGATTATATCAAATTTGGTCCTCAAAATCTTGATTGCTATATATATTTTGTTCTGAATATTTATTTTTCAATTTCATCTCTTAAAATTTAATTTTTATATTAATTTTAATCTTCATTTTTATAATTGTTATTTGCCTTTTCCTTATCATTTTTTTATTAACATTTTTTATATATCAAACTTGATCCTCATTCTTTTGATTCAAATTTGGTCCTTATTCTTTTGATTGTTACTTATTTTATTTGAAATAATTTATGAAATGTTAATTATTATTATTTTAATTTCTTCATCTTTCATTTTTTTTATTTTTTAGATTTGATCTCTATTATTTTGATTGTTATTTTTTTATTTGAGATAATTTATGAAATTATATTTTTTTTAATTTCATTTTAATTCAACTTTTTAATTTGTAAGTTTTGTTCCTCATTATTTTAATAAACTTGAGAAAAATAAAACACTAATAAGTTATTTTCTAGTTTATTTTTCATGACATAACCAAATACTGGAAAGTGTTTTCCAATTTTTTTTCCATTACATTGCCAAACATAAAAAAAAAAATTCACTTTCTTGGAATTTACTTTTCAAAAAGAAACTGTTTTTCAACAAACAAAAAGGGCCTTAGGTGTTATTGTCATTAAAAATAAATTATTGATGATTTGTTTCTAATTTATTTATTTTTAGTTTTTTTTTAAATTCATTGTATTTTTCTCTAGATCATTATCTAAATGGTTGTTTCATGAATGAATGAATTAATTAATATAAAAAAATATGAATTAAACATCAATAATGCTCCCATCATTATTTCAATATGTTATCCCTTTAGTAAATAAAAATGTTACAATAAAAAGGTGTCCAAATTCAAGAATTTAAACAGTTTGATCGATATATTCTGTACGAAATCCTCAATAAAAAAAATATATTATGAGTTTTAAGCACTTCACAGGTTAAAAATGATGGGAGTGTGATGCCGAGCCCACCTCAGAGACCATTGCTGGCTAGATTTTAAAAGAGATGAGGATTTTTATGCAGCAAGAAAAACAGTACTGTTGGAAGTTGATATTTGCGATCTGCTTTTTTAAAATTCCTGAGGAAGAAGACAATCTACTTTGCTAGCAACCCTTCTGGAAAAGCAAGGTGGCACAAAGGCTTTAAAAACAAAACAAAAGCAAGTACATGCGCCTCCCTCCCTATCACCATCCTGGCTTATCCATTGAGATGGAGAAGAGAAGAAAGCAAATTGGAAACGGCTGGGAAGATCACATCTTCTCCTATTTTTAATCTTCAAAACTATATATCTTCTTAATTGAATCCTGCCGCACCTTGAAGATCAAGATTGATTGGCTTGATGAAAGATTTTCAGAATTGATGACCGTACGTACGTGGAGCATTGCATGCAGATGATCAACGGAATGGAAAGGGAAGTTCGAAGCAGGATCAGATACGCATATACATGTGTGTGAGGAGAACAGTCTACTTGAACACGGAGGACCTATTAGAAAAGTGGGCAACACGATTTGAATGCCAAAAAATGGTTTGTCCAAGGTTAATGGGTTAATGACGAGGTTTTAACTGGGTCCAGCTTGGATCGACGATGTTACCAACTCAACACGAGTTTTCACCAAGCAAACTAGGTTTTTTTATACCTTTTTTTTTATAATTTAAGTTGATTTAAATCTTGAGTTGGCCTCCTTTTTTTTTTTTACTTTAAGTTGATTTAAATCTTGAGTTGGCCGGTCAATTTAGTTAAAATTTAAAAAATGATTCGATATAATAATTGGTAGAGAAAATTGCAAATAAAAGATTTATAAATTAACATACTCTAACATTCTTAAAAAGTTTGGCGTTCCTTTATAAATTATTAGTAGACACCAAACGCCGAACACTGTACTTCACTGTCATGAAACTTTATGAAGAGTGTGTCTTGTATATATGGGCACGCAAATATTACCCAAATTCGATCCACCTAAAGTTTCAGTTTTTTTAAATGGTGGCCAACTATTAGTTTTTAAGTTTGAAAAGTCGGCCCACCTAAATATTGGCCCAGCCTCTGATAAAAATAAAGATTACAATCATTTCTATTTTAAAAATATTTTATTATTTTAATTTTATTATTTTAAATTATTTTAATATATTAATGTTAAAAATAATTTTTTAAAAATAAAAAATATATTATTTTAATATATTTTTAAATAAAAAATACTTAAAAAACAACCACAATCACACCCTTAACACATTTAAATAAAATATAATAGCAGAAGCAAAAGAAGCGGGAAATGGACAAACGTTATCATCAAAACAAGAAGGCGTGGCAGCTACACCAGCAATAGTCGAATGGTAAATTAAATAGGAGAAAAGGACATTTCTAATTTGAATTTTATCTTTTATATTTTCAGTCACATATGTAAATATACGATTGAATATAAATCTCGAATTAGCAGGGTTTTTTTCGTTATTTGGATCTTAAAAGTGGTAGTTTTTCCGTGGAACATATCTAATGTGTCCATGATATATATATATATATATATATGTTACTATTTGAGAACTTAAAATAATTCACAATTAAGTCATCAAATATTAATAAAACTTTCAATTTAGTCCCCATTGATGTGTGTGAAAGTGTATTCCGTCGAAACTGTGTCCATTCATGCATGAGAAATGTAGAAAACGTCGACGTTAATTTTCAATAAAGTCCTCAGGGGAGTAATTTGAGGTTTGCCCTTTGTTGTTTTGTTTTCCTTCGATCAAATCAACTGCTGGGTTTCAATTCAGTAAAAAGGGCTGCTAAAATCCTGAGCTGCAGATACCTAGTCATAGGGACATGGACTCTGTAAACAATACAGACTTTGAACCTAACAACCTACCCTGTTCCCTTTATTAATCATGCAGAAAGCAGTGGTAGAGACCGCAAACAAGCTAGCCATGACCATGATTGAAAATGAAAAATTAAAGTCCAACGTCGAAAAACTCCAGCAAGAAATCATCCGACTTACATAGCAGCTGAATTCGATTGAGCAGAGGGTGATTCTTCTCTATTTTAAGTTTTTGATCAACTGTTATTGGGAATGGATCTCAGTGAAGAGAAGGAACTATGCCGATAGAATTAAAACCCAGCCTACTACTTTTAATTCCTTTTCTTCTTGTTGTTCTTTTTTATGGCAGCCCGAGACAATGTATGCTGAGCAGGAAATCAAATACCTGAGGATTGAAAATGAAATGATCAAGTGTCTGTTGATTGATGATCCCAACTCCATTAACATCTCAAAAAGAGATGAAAAGAACAATAGAGCTCTACGAGACCATCTTCGCGGGGTGACTGAAAAGCTTGAAACATGCATGACGAGACCTGTTCAAACTTCGAATGGGATCTCTTGCAAGTTGCACGTGGAGTTGTTGAGCTGTGCTGCAATGCATTATGTAGATATTAATTTTGCTGGTAAGGAGGACGTGTGTACACAGGTCCAATCATTTCTAAGCTTTTTTTTCCTATAACCCTAAGCAGTTATATACTCACTTTGTTATTAAACCTGATCTAGCTCGGCAGATCAATCCTAAATCAAGCTAACCCATCTCTTTCCCCTTGAATATTAAATGGAATATACATATTAATTTGGACTGCTGTCTTCACCAGAAGAAATAATAGATTTGGCTGTCAGCACTATGTGTATATAAAACAAATTGCACAATGCTTCACAAAAGCATAGAGGGGACGACTCTATATTAATTAACAGAGATAGCTGGTGCGTGTTAGATCATCAGATACTTTAGAACAAAAGCAACAGCTTGATGTGCAGCAGCCGGATATGCAGTAGCAGCAATATCTTGAAGAATATGTAATGCAGTGACAACCGGATATGCAGCAGCAATATCTTGGAGGGTATATATCCATTCTGTTATCAATGTCTCCTAATGTTGTGCCCTCTCTTTAGAACAAATTTGTTTTGTATTTTACCAACTTATAGTTACAGTGTATCTCTATAAATATAATACATTGACGTATGGCTAAGGTAACAGAGCCAAGCTTCATCTTATTTTTCCTCTGTTCATATATTTACATGGTATCAACCTAAAAACACATAAAGCTCACGCTTTCTTCATTGATCCCCTAGCTTTTGCAAATTATTCTTTCTTCCATGGCAACTCACACCACTTCTACTCCTCCAGCACTTGCCATCCCCCTCTCGACCACTATTTCAATCAAACTTGATGGTTCCAACAATTACCTGGCGTGGAAAATGCAGTTTCTTAATCTGCTCCGCGATCATGATATGATAGGTTTCATTGATGGTACTGAAGTTTGCCCTTCACGAAATCTCTCCACTGGTTCATTAAACCCTGCCTATGATGTTTGACAGAAGAAGGATATTGTTTGTCTCCTTGGATGGATACTTGCTTCTATTTCTGAAAGGCTAGTTTCCACCATTTATGGATTGACCACATCCAAGCAAGTCTGGACTACTCTCCAGAATCATTTTTCCTCACAATCAAGATCCTGTGTTTCTCATCTTAAACGTCAACTACAAATGTTGACTCAAGAAGGGAAAAGTTGTTCTGCATATCTTGACACTGCCAAAACTCTTGTTGATCAATTGGCAGCAGCTGGAAAACCTGTAGATGATCAAGACCTCATTAATTTTCTTTTGATTGGTCTCCACAGTTCTTATACCCCATTTGTTACCTCCTTTAACTTTGCATTCCTTGACACTGAGTTCACATTTGAAGATTTTCAAACTAAACTCCTAGGCCTTGAAAACCTTCTAGAAATTACCCAGTCAGCTGCTACTTCAGATAATAGTCACTTTGCCTTTGCTACTCGTAAACCAAAATTGCCAGCCTCTATCAAAAAGCCAAAACCTTTCAATCCCCGTCCTCCACAAAATAACAGATCTCCTACTTCACCAATTCATAACACTCGTTCTATCTGTCAAATTTATGATAAACCTGGACATCTTGCTATAGATTGTTTTCATCGTTTTGACTATTCATACCAAGACAGGTTTCCTCCTCAGGATCTAGCAGCTATGGTCAAAAACACTAATGTCAAATATGCTAATCTGGTGTGGTACATGGACAGTGGAGCCAATGCTCATATCACCTCTGATGCATCTAAACTTGTCGAACAGCAGCCTTTCCGTTATTCTGATTTTGTCACTGTTGGCAATGGTTCAGGTTTGCAAATCCAAAACATTGGGTCTACATCCTTTCAATTCGGTCCCTCTAGTTTTCATCTAAATAAAATTCTTCATTGTACACAAGCAACTTCCAATCTTATTTTTATTAATCAATTTTGTTTAGATAATAATTATTACTTTATACTGACTGTTAGTGATTTTATCATAAAAAAAAACTTGACAGGCATAATTCTATTGCGATGTCTGGTTGAAAATGGCCTATATCCACTAACTGGGTTCCAATCTTCTCATAAAAACCTTACATGTCTATTTGCTAACATCGGGGTTAATGCTACAATTGCAACTTGGCACTCCAGGCTAGGCCATCCTTCTAATGCTGTCTTAGATGTCTTGTGTCGTTTCAATAAACTCTATATCATGACTCATTCCAATAAATTAGATTTTTGTTCAGCTTGTCAACTTGGCAAAGCCAAGCAACTCCCTTTCTCTGTTTCTCACCGTCAGTCCATCGTTCCTCTAGCTTTAATCTATTCTAATGTATGGATTTCTCCTGTTAAATCTATTGGTGGATGTATGTACTATGTTTTATTTGTTGATGATTTTCCCGCTATTCATAGTTATATCCTTTGCAACAAAAATCTGATGTGTTTACAACCTTTGTTAAATTCAAAACCATTGCAGAAGACCTGTTTTCCACATCTATTAAACAGTTACAAACAGACAATGGTGGTGAATTTACCTTTAATCAATTTAAAACATTTTTGATAACCCATGGAATCCATCACAAGCTAACGTGCCCCCATACATCTCAGCAAAATAGAATTGCAGAACGAAAACATCGACATATTCAGGAAATGAGACTAACATTACTTGCACAATCTGCATTACCACCACAATATTGGGTTGATTCATTTCTTACTTCTGTGTTCTTGATAAATAGACTACCTACACCAGTTTTAAAGAACCATACACCATACTTCTTACTTCACAAAACTGCACCACAGTATATGGACTTACGTATCTTTGGTTGTGCATGTTATCCACTTCTAAAACCATATAATGACCTGTTAGGTTGG
Organism: Populus euphratica; assembly: GCF_000495115.2. Lineage (NCBI taxonomy): Eukaryota > Viridiplantae > Streptophyta > Magnoliopsida > Malpighiales > Salicaceae > Populus > Populus euphratica. The sequence continues at coordinate 273,310 of NW_011499866.1, read as the reverse complement.
TTGCCATTAATGTGCAACAACTATTTGCTATTGCACCAACCATGTGCACTCATCCAAGATGTCAAAGGTTGGCAGCCACCATTGTTGAAGAAGAGTTGGAGTTGGCAGCCACCTTTATTGAAGAAAAGCCTCCATGAATGCCTATAAATTAAGGCATATGTAAGAGAGCAAAATGAGTGAAGAGAATTATGAAAATGTGAAGAGAGTAGAGAGGAAGAGAGAGCTGCAATGGCAGCAGCCTTGCTGCCATTGCAGCAGCTGCAAGTGCAGCAAAGAGAGTTGAGAGTTGAGTATGAGAGGGTGTAATCCTCCTCCTCCATGTATTTGTTTTGTATTCTTTCTCTATCTCTAAATATATTGACTTCTCCCGTGGATGTAGGCGGTTTTGCCGAACCACGTTAAATATTGTGTCAGTGTGCTTGGCTCTCCTATGAGCAAGTATCAGAACATCACCGGTCGAAATTCCCAACATGACCATAAACTCATATTTTGTAGTAAGCAGTGTCTCTTTCTTTGCTATTCCAATTGTCAAAAAGGGTATAGATGTCTTGACTTAGCCACAAACTGTGTCTACATCTCCCGACATGTGGTGTTTGATGAACATAATTTCTCAGCAAAGGAATTGACAGTGGTCAACTCACCTGCAAATCAGATTTCTCCTGCAAGTAAGTCTTTGATAATCCCTACTTCAGTTATGTCAAGTTCATTATTATCTCTGCTAAATTTTACATATATCCAATCTTAACCTTTTACATATAATCCTGCAAGTCCTCATCCAATTCTTCATATACCTAACATCCCTCCACCTTCCAATCTTGAACCTCCACCTTCATATTTTGTATCTACTCCAGTTCTCCATATACCTGACATCCCTCCACCTTCCAATCTTGAACCTCCACCTTCATATTTTGTATCTACTCCAGTTCTCCATATACCTGACATCCCTCCACCTTCCAATCTTGAACCTCCATATTCACATCTTGAACTAATTCCTGACACTCATACTGACCAGCCTATTGTCACTACTATCCAGACACGTTCCAAAATAGGCTATTCACGGCCAAAACAGTACTCAGATTACCAATTATTCTACTCAACATGACACCCTTTACAAGCCTTTTCTACATTCTATGCAGTTGTTAAGCCAACATGTTATACAAAAGCTACCTTGAATTCACAGTGGCATGCTGCTATGGGCAGAGAATTTGATGCATTAATGGAGAATAACACTTGGTCTTTATGCCCACGTCCACTAGGTAAACATATTGTGCGCAATAAGTGGGTATACAAGGTGAAAAGAAAACCTAATGGTAGTGTTAAGCACTTTAAAGCTCGATTGGTCGCCAAATGTTATAATTAAAGGAGTGAAATTGATTTCCATGAAACTTTCTCTCCTATGATAAAACTGACAACCATTAGATTGGTTTTGGCCATAGCTGTTCATTTTCACTGGCCTATTCAGCAGTTGGATGTGTCCAATGCCTTCTTACATGACTTTCTTGATGAAGAAGTGTTTATGGAACAACCAATGGGCTTTATTGATGAAACCAAACCTGATTTTGTCTGCAGATTACATAAATCTTTATATGGTCTCAAACAAGCTCCAAGAGCATGGTCTTAACATTTATCATAGAAACTCATTGAACTTGGATTCCAAGAATCCATAAATGACTACTCTCTGTTCACTCTACATACTGACAACACAAAATTCTTTTGTCTTAATTTATGTAGATGACGTTTTGGTCATTGGTTTTAACTTTATCCAAATTAATACTCTAATCCGAAGCCTGCAAAGTATTTTTCAAGTCAAAGATCTTGGTTCATTATCTTATTTTTTAGGTGTGGAAGTTGGTAGAAATTCACAAGGTCTTTATTTATGTCAAACCAAATATATTTATGATATATTACATCGCACCAAGATGGTTGGAGCCAAGCCTCTTGCCTCTCCTATTGTAACAAGAACAAAGCTATCTATCTTTGATGGTGAAGTGCTCTCTAATCCCATATATTATCGATATATTATAGGGTCTTTACAGTATTGCACAATCACCAGACCTAATATTGCATATGTTTTCAACCAACTTTATCAATAAATGCATCAACCAAGGTCGTCACATTGGCAGGCTATGAAAAGGGTTCTGCGTTATTTAAAAGGAACGGTCAATGATGGTTTATACTACACTCCTTTTTTCCTTGACATATATACGTATTGTGACTCTGATTGGACAGGAAATCCTGATGACAGTAGGTTTACTAGTAGTTATAGAGTGTTCTTGGGTTACAACTTGGTGTCTTGGAGTTCCAATAAACAACATGTTGTGTCTCGCTCTAGTATAGAAGCAGAATATTGTTCAATAGCTCTAGCTACCATTAAATTATAATGGAAATGAATGTTATTCAAAGAATTAGGTATTTCATTTACACCAACTTTTTGGTGTGATAACATTAATGCAATTGCTTTAGCATCAAATCCAGTGTTCCATTCTCTAACAAAACATATGGAAATATATTACCACTTTATTCGAGAGAAAATCTACAATCATGATGTCAAGGTCCAACACGTTTCAATACTTGATCAAATAGCTGATATTTTTATGAAAGGACAATCTGTTCAACGATTTCAAGTTTTAAAGCACAAATTAATGGTTTGTTCACGCCTATCAATTTGAAGGGGGGGTGTTAAATCATCAAATACTTTAGGAGAAAAGCAACAGCTTGATGTGCAGCAACCGAATATGTAGCAGCAGCAATATCTTGGGGGATATGTAGTGTAGTGACAACCGGATATGCAGCAACAATATTTTGGAGAATATATATCCATTTTGCTATCAATATCTCTTAATATTGTGCCTTCTCTTTAAAACAAGTTTGTTTTATATTTTACCAACTTATAGTTATAATGCATCTCTATAAATATAATACTTTGATGTATGGCTAAAGTAACAGAGCCAAGTTTCATCTCATTTTTCCTCTATTCATATATTTACAGTGCGTACTCTGAATTATAGCTAGCTAGCATTTGATCTGATCTTGATGAAGACCACTCTGAACTATAGCTAGCTAGCATTTCATCTGATCTTGATGAAGACCAGGTCCATTCACCATAGTCAATTACCTAGCAACAATATCATCTGTATTTCAAACCAATTCTGTCTCATGAACAAGTATGTATAGGACCCTACGGATGTTTCCACTAAAGGCCATCTGGGTGCCCATTGTTCCGCCAAATAAAAGAGTCTTGTACAATCACCAAACAATGCTTAAATTGCTATAAAATTCCTCATTTTCAGTAATTTTCTCCAACGCCATGAATTTGCGTTAGGATTTTTTATACTCTAAAAGCTCCTACCCTTCAGAACAAAGAGAAGGAATTAGAACTATTTAGATGGTAGCTAAGTGGTAAGAACTTCGGATTAAGAGGTTTGCTCCTTCTGTGGTTTCAAGTTCGAGTTCTTAATTACTCATATGATCGCCACCAGAAATTTACATGGTCGTTAACTTCAGGGCCCGTGAGATTAATTGTGGTACGCGTAAACTGGCCCGAACATTCATCTTAATTAAAAAAAAGAGAGAAGGAATTAGAGGTAGCTGATTCGAATAGGAACAAATTAGCAGGAGAGGGAAATCTTAGCACACGCAGTTAGAATTACACAACGAGGCAGGCTGTTGGAACAGGTTTTCTCTTCGATAAATTACTGTTTCTATATTAACGTTGTAATCGCAGAAAACTCAAGACAATTGGAATTGAAAAATAGGCATGAATGATGAATTAACTTGTTGCCGTTGAACATTACTATTTAGGACAAGAAAAAACACTATCCATAAGGACAATACTCGAGAAAGACACTATCCATAAGGACAAGACTCGAGAAAGACATTATCCACAAGGACAAGACTCGAGAAGAGACGCTATCCGTGAGGACAAGAACAGACACTAGCCATAAGGACAATTTTCTATATGCATGAGGACAAATAGAGCGTCCCCTTCTTTGGAATCGGGCGACAGAGGTGGAGGAGGGCATAGCAATGGGCGATGATTCCATGGAATGAATAGATGAAATCAAATCATTATAGATGTGTGTAGCCGTGTTAAGGGGTGCGCATGCTAGTTAATTAATAGAAGCTGCTCCTACCTGCCCCTCCAGTCTCCGTCGTGTGCTACTGTGCTACTTCCTGCCTGACTCCTCCAAGTCTCCAACGGAGGTGGCATTGACGAAATGCACAAGCCAGAGAAAACGAAAATGCAGAAGCAAAAGAAGCGGGAATTGACAGACGTTATCGACAGAAGAAGAAGGTAAATACCAAGGACTTCTCCATTATTACTATCGACAAAACTTCTAATCAACTCCAAGTCTCCACTGCTAATTAATGGAGGTTTTCAATTGAGACCTTATCTCACAATTAACTCCTCAAAGATTCATAATATTTTCAATTAAGTCCTCGGGGACTAATTTGAGGTTTGTCCCTTTTTTTATTTTCCTTAGAACAAATCAGCTGCTGTAAATACCTAGTTAGAGATCAGACATGGAGAATCTGTAAACGAGGCAGACGTTGAGCTACAATCTACTCTGTTTTCTTTATTTACCATGCAGAAAACAATGGTAGAAACCAAAATCAAGCTGGCCATGACCATGATTGAAAATGAAAATTTAAAGTCCACTGTCCAAAAACTCCAGCAAGAAATCATTCAACTTACAAAGCAGCTGAATTCGATGGAACCAAGGGTAAATTTTCTTTTCTTTTCTTTTCTTTTTATCAACTGTTGTTCAAAGGGATTTCAGTATAGAGAAGGAACCGAGCCCCTAAAATTAATTCTTCAATTCTTTCTCTGTGTTGTTTTTTTCTTTCTGGCAGCCAGAGACCACATATGATGAGCTGCAGCAAGAAATCAAATACCTGAGGGTTGAAAATGAGGTGACCAAGTGTCTATTGAAAGATACCGACGCCAGTTACATCCCAAACATGATTAAGGTTCTAAGAGAAAATGAAGACATGAAAAGAACTCTAGAATACCACGAGAGGCTCTCGTCGCAGGGTGCCTGGAAAGCTTGAAGCATGACAAGGCCCTTTCAGATGGGATTTCTTATAAGTTGTAGGTGGACAATAATTCACAACTGGGCTGCGCTACAATAAATCTAGTTGATATAATTTTGCTGGCAAGGAGGGCATGTACGTACATGCTCAACGTGCCTTTCGCTGTAACCGTAAGCAGTATCTATATACTATATATATACTGTGCTGGAGCTGTGTGTGTGTGTGTGGAGTTAAGAACTTTAGAATATATTTTATTCTGAGCTCGATTGATTTCTGATGGGAATATTTAAGCACTGCGCGTCTTTTTGTATAAATAGAAAGGAGAACCTGTATTTGTGTGCAACCTCTAACCCTTGCCTCTCCTCTCACCTCCCAGGAGGAGGTTATGCATCAATTACTGTGCAGATTTTGATACACCTCCATTATTACTCGTCGTCGTGTGCTCCTTCTTCTCTCCTACCTGACTGCTCTAACGGAGTCGACATTGACGAGATGCAAAAGGCAAAGAAAACGGAACTGCAGGAGCAAAAGAAGCGGGAAATCGACAGACGTTATCGACAAAACACAAGATGGTAAATACTAAGAACTACTCCGTTGTTGCTATTGGCCAAACTTCTGATCAACAACACATCTAATGTTTTGGTTCTTAATAATTAACGTGTTTATCTTCTCCGGACAAGCCCTCGCTTGTGTTATGGTTCTTACTCGTTCACAATTTACGTATTTTTATATTGAGTTTTCAAAGAGGAGGAGAGGGAGGCAGCCGTGTGCCTGTTGAACTGCCAATCCACCACTTTCATTGTTCGTATTACTTTTTCATCGAAAGGGAAGGTAATATTAAATAAAATATATATTATCTTAAAATATTTTAAATTCCTGTCTTGTTTTGACTATAATTTAGATATTTCTTGGATGTCAAATTAGTGTGGCAAATTAAACTGGTCCATCTAACATATTATCATTCTAATATTAAAAAAATATTATATTAAAATCTCACTTTTATAAGTCATCAAAAATATCTTTGAATACACCAAATTTAGTATTTCATGATAATTTTTACTTAATTTATTTAAAATTCGATAATTAAACGAGTGATTCTTCAAATTAACTTGATTATTATTATTATTATTATGTGTTTGTGTCCTGCTCACCACGCAGCGCGTTATGATATTAGGAAGCACATGTCGACCTGTGGAGCTAAAGCAACGAGAGAATAAAACGTGCGTGATGGATATGAAATCCATGGCGGGGTCGCCCACCTCCCTGGACAGTCCTCATTGGATGGGCTAACCTCTTAATCTAATCCCCTCTCTAATATTGTCTTGTATTCTCTTGCAGTACACACCCACGCCCTAGAGACAAGGACCCGCAAATAATTCGGATTAGATCTCCTCACTGTGATACCGCTGCTATACGCTATACATACCATGTATGTATTCTTCCTCTTCTTGTACTCTTATATAATTGAAAGCTAAGTGTTTTTAATTATTAAGTGGATATGCTGCTACTATTGTTATTAATCCAGCTATGATTTTTGTTCTCACTACCCTTCTTATTCTTTTATCATTCTTAATTAATGGGAGTTGTTCCTGAAATGCTTTAGGATCTCCTATAAAATATTTCTGAATTAAAAATTAAATTAATTGCGAAATATTTTTTAATGATACTTAAAACCAACAAATATCGGAGTTTTATTTCTTGAAAGCAAATCATCCAGATGACCAAGCTCATCAAGAAGTAATTTAATATAATTTAATGAAATTTAGAAGGAATACACCCGTGGCTAGTGGTTAAAGTCATCTTCATCTTCTTTCCCTCCAAACTCTAACTTAAAAAAATAAAAAAATAAAAAAAATCTCACAAAAATAAAATAAAATGGGGCAGCCCATTAATCATTTTACCCCAATTCCAGCTAATCCCCTTCCCACCATTCTTTCTCTCTCCTACTTTGCCCTAGTCCCCTCCCCTCTCTTTCTTATTATCCCCTCTCCCTTTCCCTCTGCTTTCCTCCCACTCTCTCTATCTCCCCACATATACCCGTAGAGAGAACACACACACAAAACACTCTCCCTGTCCCTCCCTCCCTCCACAATCCCTAAACCCCAGAAAACCTAGCCGCCACAACCAGCGCCGCAGCCGCAGCAACAAAATCTAATCTTCGGCCATCATGGACGAGTCAACTCAACTCCAGCAAGCGCAACTCGCGGCAGTCCTTGGGGGCGATCCTTCGCAATTCGAAACCCTAATCTATTCGCTCATGTCATCATCCAACGAAACTCGATCTCAAGCGGAGCTCATCTTCAACCTCGCCAAACAACACGATCCAAACTCGCTCTGTCTAAAACTCGCTCAGCTCCTTCAGTTCTCTCCTCACCTCGACGCTCGTGCTATGTCCGCTGTCCTCCTCCGTAAACTCCTCACTCGCGATGACTCGTACCTCTGGCCGCGCCTCTCTCCGCAAACTCAGTCCTCTCTCAAATCGATCCTCCTCGCCTGTCTCCAGCAAGAATCTGTTAAGTCGAACACCAAGAAGTTGTGCGACACCGTTTCTGAGCTTGCTTCCGGGATTTTGCCCGATAATGGCTGGCCTGAGCTTTTGCCGTTTATGTTTCAGTGTGTGACGTCAGATTCCGTCAAGTTGCAGGAATCTGCGTTTTTGATCTTCGCGCAGCTGTCTCAGTATATTGGAGAGAGTTTGATTCCCTTTATCAAGGAGTTGCACGGGGTTTTTCTGCAGTGCTTGGGGTCGAGCACGAATTTCGATGTCAAAATCGCGGCCTTGAATGCTGTGATTAATTTTATTCAGTGTTTGGATAATTCGTCCGATAGAGATCGATTTCAGGATTTGTTGCCGTCGATGATAAGGACTTTAACGGAGGCTTTAAATAATGGGAATGAGGCGACTGCTCAGGAGGCGTTGGAGTTGTTGATTGAGTTGGCGGGGACGGAGCCAAGGTTTTTGAGGAGGCAGTTGGTGGATGTCGTGGGTTCAATGTTGCAAATTGCGGAGGCGGAGAGTTTGGAGGAAGGAACTAGGCATTTGGCTATTGAGTTTGTGATTACATTGGCGGAAGCTAGGGAGAGGGCACCGGGGATGATGAGGAAGTTACCGCAGTTTATCAGTAGATTGTTCGGGATACTGATGAGGATGTTGTTGGATATTGAGGATGATCCGGCATGGCATAGTGCGGAGAATGAGGATGAAGATGCGGGGGAAACAAGTAATTATAGCGTGGGGCAAGAGTGTTTGGATAGGTTGGCCATTTCTTTGGGTGGGAATACTATTGTTCCTGTTGCTTCGGAACAATTGCCAGCGTATTTGGCTGCTCCTGAGTGGCAGAAACATCATGCTGCTCTTATTGCATTGGCTCAGATTGCTGAAGGGTGCTCTAAGGTACATAGAATTGATGACTATATTCTCTTTTATGCGACTAGTGATTAATGTCTCAATGTTATGCTGTTTGATTTTCACTTTATATATACGCATTTCAATTTGAAGGATGTTCCAATATTCAAGAATGATTTTGTTTCTTTCTATTTGAGTTATTTGTAGCTATATAATAGATCACTATAAGGTTTTTTTTTTTTAAATGGTAACTATTGAATGTGTACATTTGGTTTTGTTGTGTTGAATTTGAAGGAATTAATGCCGATGTTATTTTTTTTTCCAGTAATTTATAGTCGTATTGCCAATGGCCAGTTATTTAAGTCTTATTATGCAATTCAGTCCTATTATTTGTATCCATTTGTTTTCCTTGTGTTTTGTGCATTGGATGTTGGTAAGAACCGCTCAGTTAACAGCACTTAATGCTCTGATAATTTCATGTGGGAAAATTTGAAGTGGAATTATGTTGGGTTTTATGTTTGTACTATAAACATATGTATTTTTTTTTCTTTGTAGAAAGAATTGGGTCTCTTGTTATTTTGTTTTGTGTTTTGTTGATGTAGGTAATGCTAAAAAACCTGGAACAAGTAGTTACAATGGTCCTAAATTCATTTTATGACCCCCATCCCCGTGTGAGATGGGCAGCTATTAATGCAATTGGGCAGTTGTCCACGGATTTGGGTCCAGATTTGCAGAATCAATACCATCAGAGAGTTTTGCCTGCATTAGCAGCTGCCATGGATGATTTTCAGAATCCTCGTGTTCAGGTTAGCGATGGTCATTGCTTCGTGTCTTTTCAAGTTATTAATTCTAAATTTCATATGCAGGATTGCAGGATCTTGACTAGAATAGATATGCTTCAGACAATTTCATTAAATTCCATTCTTTGTTACAATAGCTCTTGTTGCAAGGTCCTTTCAGCTTGAGAAACAGTAATGATGAAATATACTTACAAATAACTTTTAATGGTGAACTCATGGTCAAGTTAAGCTCATGTCACTTTCCCAGCAGCTATACAGTTATATGTATATATAGTTCAGTTCTGTTTATTGTGTGCATGCACAGCTTCATGTTTTTCATGCATGCACTTCAGTATGCACTCCATATTTTTTATTTTCGCTTTTTGTTGGGTGGGGGAGGGGGTTTCTTGGGATCCATTAACATTTAATTTTATATGGAAGAACACAGTCAAAGATTATGCTGTTCTTTACAGTTACTGATTAGTCATCGTATTCTTTTCTGACAGGCACATGCTGCTTCGGCTGTGCTTAACTTCAGTGAGAATTGTACTCCTGAAATTTTAACACCGTACTTGGATGGAGTAGTGAGCAAATTGCTTGTTCTTCTACAGGTATATTCATGGAAGAATAGAAAATAAAATTTCAAATAATTTATGCAAATTCACTTTTTTGCAAAAACACAAATTTCTTGGATGTCTTTAAATTCCATGTATGTGCTGCAGAATGGAAAACAAATGGTGCAAGAGGGAGCGTTGACTGCTTTGGCATCAGTTGCTGATTCCTCTCAGGTATGTATTATATCCGCTTGGATTCTTAGCTTCATTCATGCAATGGAAGATTCGGTCTAATAGTCTCTGGCTTTATAGGAGCACTTCCAAAAATACTATGATGCAGTAATGCCGTACTTGAAGACTATCTTGGTGAATGCAAATGACAAAGCTAACCGCATGCTTCGTGCCAAATCTATGGAGTGCATCAGTCTAGTTGGGATGGCAGTGGGGAAAGAGAAGTTTAGGGATGATGCCAAGCAGGTAGGTTTCTTTACATACATACAACTCTTCCTTTTCTTGGGAACCTGGAAGTGTTTCCTTGGATGAATCCATTTTCTTTCGTGGAGTACCCTTACAGTCGACCATGGGATAGGGGAGAATGTGTCAATGGTTTGCTCTTGGTTTCTTTTATCACCTGTTTTGTTACCACTGTATACTAAAGTATCCACCCATATCTGAGCCTGTTTCTTGGCATGCCTTTCTATATTTATGTTTTTTCCAGGTTATGGATGTACTTCTGTCATTGCAAGTATCTCAGATGGAGTCAGATGATCCAACAACAAGTTACATGCTACAAGTAAACTTCGATCGCTAAAAATTGTGTTGAAAATATCTTAAATTTCATCTTCTTGTGAACTTTGTTGTCTCACGATCTTTATACTGTTTTAGGCATGGGCCAGACTTTGCAAGTGTTTAGGACAAGATTTTCTTCCTTACATGAGTGTTGTCATGCCACCTTTGCTTCAGTCTGCTCAACTCAAGCCTGATGTAACCATTACATCTGCGGATTCAGATAATGACATTGATGATTCTGATGATGAAAGGTGTAAAATTTTTCCTTGAAATTGATCTCATCAAAACTGTTATATATTAATTTCTTGGTGGTACTTTGCCCAATTGCTTAGATCAATAGTGAAAGATGCATTTCAAGTACAGCAGTTGCCAAATTCATATGAATGTAGCTTCTGTGCTTTCTCTTGTGATCACATGCATTTAGACACCCAACACACATGCAGTCGTTTTCGCATCTTGCTAAAAATTTGTTTCTGTTATAGCATGGAGACTATCACCCTTGGTGACAAAAGAATTGGGATCAAGACTAGTGTTCTGGAAGAAAAAGCTACTGCTTGTAACATGTTATGTTGCTACGCTGATGAGCTGAAGGAAGGATTCTTTCCATGGATTGATCAGGTTTGTTGGTGCAACATATTATCAATTGTTTTATTATTTACTTATTACAACTTTCAAGTGCCATGACACTAATATAATGATGTTCTACATGCAGGTTGCCCCAACCTTGGTACCTCTTCTTAAATTTTATTTTCATGAAGAGGTTAGGAAAGCAGCTGTTTCAGGTATTGAATTGATGATGCACATTTCTTTTCCTTTGGTTCCTGGTGTCGGTAATACTCACTGGAATCTTCACTGGAATCTTTGAATTTCTTCGCCAGCCATGCCTGAACTTCTGCGTTCAGCAAAATCAGCTGTCGAGAAAGGGCTTTCTCAGGGTCGCAATGAGTCTTATGTAAAGCAGCTGTCTGACTATATTATTCCAGCCCTGGTTGAAGCACTGCACAAGGTCACCTGTGTTTCCTTTCAGTTGTCTAGTGTCTGTAGAACTGTCCATTTATAATTATCTCTATTTAAAGCTATGAAATTCTTAACTCTTAAAATTGATTGCAGGAACCTGATACTGAGATCTGTGCCAGCATGCTGGATGCCTTAAATGAATGCTTGCAGGTTTGTTGTAGTCATTATTGACTTAGTAATGTCACTTTCTTTGCTTTTTCACTGTGTCATGGTTTGTAACTCATCCAGTCATCCTGGATCAAATTCTGGATAAAAATCAGAATTCTTCTGCATAGGTGTAGCATCTTAACAGAGTGATCAATGGTTTTGTGGTTTGCGAAGAAATCTGTCATATAAAATCATTTGATACTTGTGAAGGGGATATTAGGAAATGTGTTGTTTTTTTTTTAATCTCGTGGTGTCCATTTCTCTGCTGCAATCCATGTGTGTTAAAATAGGTTCATTGCTGAATGTATTTTTCAATCTTCTGTTTCTTCTTCCAGATATCTGGAGTGCTTGTTGATGAAGGTCAAGTGCGATCTGTTGTGGATGAGATAAAACTGGTCATCACTGCTAGCTCGAGTCGCAAGAGAGAGAGAGCAGAGAGAGCCAAAGCTGAGGACTTTGATGCAGAGGAGGGAGAGTTGATCAAGGAGGAAAATGAACAAGAGGAGGAAGTTTTTGACCAAGTCAGTATATATCATTATAAGTCCACTGATTTTCCTCTATAATCCTGAAATTTTATTTTCCTTAGTTGGATAACTTTTTATTTCCAGGTTGGTGAAATCTTGGGAACTCTGATTAAAACATTCAAAGCTTCTTTCTTGCCTTTCTTTGATGAGCTATCATCCTATCTTACTCCCATGTGGGTAAGTCTTCTGCCATGATCAGCTTCCCTTGGCTTTGGGAATCTTATATTTGCTACTATATTTTCCTTAAGATCTTTTTTCTATGAGAAGGTGATTGTGTGCCAGTAGCTCCTGAAACTTTATCTCTTTTGGTTCTTTGTTTGTATTGCTTCATATAAGTTGCCCAAAATTTTGGCATGTGAGATCTCTTTGTAGTTCCTTCCATCTTGTTTACATGCTCTTACACCTGTGCTTGTGCACATATTTGTTGGTTTATATATTTTTTCCTGCAGCTATAGTTTAGAAAAATATAGAAAGGCTAAATGTTATGCATATCATGTTTCTGTGTTCAATATGAGAATTGGAATGGTGAAGATTATTCCCTTTCTTACTGTAGCTGTTTAATGGATGATAATGGGGTTGAAAAAAGCTCTAATAATTTGGCTTGAAACTTGGTTGTATTTCAAAGTGCAAAACGCCGAATGTTTATGTTTCTATAACCAATCAGTCCTAATTAACACCACCCGATCTGCATGATGAAAGGTGACTGATCTTGTTGAAACCTGTGCTTATGACAGATTGAAATTTCTATTTCACAAAGGCATAAATTCTAAAGATGATTGCTTTCTCTTGGTGTGCAGCTGTATGAACAAAAATTTAACATCAATGCTGTGAATAGTTCTGCTAGTTTAATCTTGAGTTATTAGGCTGATATGTTTAGTTAATGTAGGGCAAGGATAAGACTGCTGAAGAGAGAAGGATTGCAATTTGCATTTTTGATGATGTCGCGGAGCAATGTCGCGAGGCAGCTCTTAAGTAAGCTTCTAGAACACACGCACACTCTTATGGACTGGTTATCATTATCTACAATTTTTTGTTTGATGCAACTGTTACAATGTGAATGGACAGATATTATGATACATATCTTCCTTTCTTACTGGAGGCTTGCAATGATGAAAACCCGGATGTTCGGCAGGTCTGCACTAACTATGATCTGGTAGTTGTTTGCTTTAGATTGGCTATATTCTCATCCATATTGTGTGGTTGTTTTCAGGCAGCTGTATATGGGCTTGGTGTTTGTGCAGAATTTGGTGGTTCTGTGTTTAAACATCTTGTTGGAGGTAAATTTTGTCTGTATCCTTAAGGAGTCGGTTTTTTTAACTCTAGCAGAAGTAAATGCGTTGATTTTCTTTTGTATTTCATGCAAGTGATGTTTGCTAGTTGTTTTCTCCAGAGGCTCTATCAAGACTTAATGTTGTAATAAGGCATCCTAATGCCAAGCAACCAGACAATGTCTTGGCATATGATAATGCTGTTTCAGCTTTAGGGAAAATTTGCCAGTTTCATCGTGACAGTATAGATTCAGCTCAGGTATTCAATCATCTGTCTTATCATTAAGCATATTGCATTGCCTGGGCATATCCCCATCCATCGTCTGTATGTGATGAGCTGCTGAGAATGCTGTCTGTTTCTAATAGAAAGTGAAGGATAGTCCTGCCTCTGAATTGATTTTTTGCAACAAAGCTAACTGAAACCTTTATGGCTGCGATGTGTAGACATAGGGCATGTTTATTGGATCATTAAAATCAATGTAGAGGTTTTCCATTATGTGATTTTCTTTTGAGTTTGGTTTTTTTTCCAGCATTCTTCTTGATTGACACGTCTTGTTTGGCAGGTTGTTCCTGCATGGTTAAACTGTTTGCCAATAACAGGAGACTTGATTGAAGCAAAAGCTGTTCATGAACAACTTTGTTCAATGGTGGAGAGGTAATGACTGTCACCCCCCCACCCCCTTAATATTTGGTTTTGGTTTATCCATACTTTAGTGTGCATTTACCAATTGCCAACCATTAATAATGAACTCCTTATCATCCATCTACAGGTCAGATAGAGAACTTTTGGGATCCAACAATCAGTATCTTCCTAAGATTGTTACAGTATTTGCTGAGGTTAGTTTCTGAATTGTTTTGATCTCATTGCTATTCCTCAAAAAGTCTAGATTTCATGATGCTTTGTTGATCTGATCCAATAGTCTAGTTTTTAGCCATTTGACAAGTATTGAAATGAAGTGAAACAATAACCTGCTAAATCAAAATACATATATTTATGCAAGAATGTCCCCCAAATCTTGCTTCCAGCTTGACTAGGGAACTGCTATCCTTCTTGAATACCAGAGTTTGACATCTGGCAACCTTAGCCTTATTATCTACTTTATGGATTAATAATTACCCTCTCAACTCTGGGCTTTCTATATTGTCATTAGTTTCACTATACGGCTATTAGCAATCAGTTCATCCATCTGACTCATACTTTATTTCTGTCATGTCCCTTCACCTAACTTGCTAACTCTCAACGATAAGTGAGGTTTGGTTTATAATTTCCTTGTGATCTTAAAAGGAATTTGTATAGTCAATAGATAAGAGCAATACTGGAAATTATCAAATATTCTTGCATGTTAAATGTGGGTTATGTTTGCAATTCGTTTTTCTCATTGAGGGAATGTTACTGTTCCTGTAGGTTCTATGCGGAAAGGATCTGGCAACCGAACAAACTGTAAGCCGAATGGTTAATCTTCTGAGACAACTTCAACAAACCCTACCACCAGCTTCCTGGGCCTCGACCTTGTCGGTGTTGCATCCACAACAACAGATGGCATTGCAATCCATCCTCTCATCATAATATCTTGGCTGGCGAACCCAACTGGCTATGGTGAAGATGCAATCTCCAGTTTGTTGTTAAAATATAATTATAACCCATTCTTTGGATGAGATGTTTCCCATCGTTTGCTTTCTGCGAGGCGTTCTACAACAACCTGGCGTCGGTTTGATTGAGTGTGAGAGTCGTTGCCATTGAAAATGAATCTGTTTTTGTAGAATGTGTATATCATTTATAAGTGTTATTTATACTCCAGACTGAGTGGCGGGGGGAAAAGAAAAAGGAAGTATAGGTATCGGTTGTCCCTTTTTTGTCCTTTTTTTTTTTTTTTTTGGGTGGTGGTTTAAGGTTTGAGGGTTGTCAGTGAAGCAATTCTTGTCGCAGTTTTGTCCGCATTGTGTTGCTATTTTTGGGTTCAATACAAACATCTTGATTGTGATCATGTATGCACTGAAATCTCGAAATGGTTATTCTTTCATTATAATTGCAATTTTGATTCCGATGTGTAGCTGATATAAATAAATCGATTACACTATTGATCCCTGTTAACCTGGCAATCTACTACCATCTGCGGGAGGATTGCTCTGAACGGATTTCAAGTCTGGATTTTACTGTATTGGCGAATGAAGATACATGGTTTGTTTTCAGTCTTTATATTTTCCATTTAAAAAAAATAAAAAAACCCCTAGCTAGGTTGGGTTCTGAATTAACATGCTGGTTTAATAATACTTTCACATCCAATTCGATTCCGACGAGGTTAGGGACCATGAGATGGCTCTTAGATGAATTTAGATGTTCTGGCTCGCGAGGTTTAGCAAAACCCACTTCCATGGGAAGCCGTTGTGTTTTTTCATAGTCGAAGAAGGACGAGTGGTCTCTTTGTTTGATAATGGGAGTAAAGATTCCTCAGGGGAGAGGCGGGGTGTGGAATCTCAGATTCCCACCAAAATGGGATTTCTCTCTCTGTGCCTGGAAGGGCCCAATCATGCTCTTCTTTGAAGGCTAGGGCTCCAAGTGTCTTGCCTTCGTGCCTTTCACGATTCTTGCTTTGTCTCTAGGTTGACCAGCCGAAGGAGAGGACTCCAGCTTCAACCTTGAAACAATTAGAAAAATCGCTTTGACTTGTTGTTTTCCACGTCTTGATGGCTTGCATGTCCCCGAAAGGGTTGAAAATGGCCCAGTCTTGGCTTCAACCTTGATAAATCAGCCATGCTTAAAACAGAACAAATTCCAAGGAAAATGCTGACAAGCAAGAAAGACGAGACCCCCACTAAGATCAAACAACTGGGAAACCACTTGCTCTCCCTATACAAATCACCCTCTCCCTCTCTCTCTCTCTCTATTCAAAACATTTGCTTAATGGAATATCATCAGTTCCAAAAGCAGCCTAGAGGGGTCTCACCTAGCAAACCAAGCAAATTCAAGGAGAGAGGCTTGAGCAACAACTCCAAAAACAAGTTCGTTGGAGTTAGACAAAGGCCTTCAGGGAAATGGATTGCAGAGATCAAAGACACTACTCAGAAGATCAGAATGTGGCTTGGGACCTTTGAGACAGCTGAGGAAGCTGCTCGAGCTTATGATGAAGCTGCCTGTCTTCTTCGTGGCTCGAATACTCGAACCAACTTCAACACTCATGTTTCTTCCAACTCACCTATTTCTACGAAAATTAGAAACCTTCTCAATCACAAAAGGAGTTTGAAACAAAACTCTTCCACAACTCCCCCGCGAAATCTACTATTAGAGCCAGCACTATAGTTAGTACCACGAGTGCTTTCAGTAGTAGCGTTGATAGTTTTCCATCATCTATTGCTAGCCATGCTAGTTATTTCAATGGCATCAACCAAGAAAACCAAATGTTTGATAATGCTTATAGACCAGACTTGAGTGGCTGCTTTGGAGGGCTTGAACCGGTCACTTCTCAGTTCCATCCCTCGTGCTCATTCCCATCTGGGTTTGATCCTCATATTCCATATATTCAAGAAAGAATGGAGCTCCCAAGGGATGTTGATTTGTTGTCTGATGCATCATCCTGCGTAGAATTAGCCGAATTCGAACGCATGAGGGTGGAAAGGCAGATATCAGCATCATTACATGACATGAATGGAGTAAATGAGTACTTTGAGAATGCTAATGATTCAAGTGAGGCTCTCTGGGATCTCCCTACGCTCTGTCAGTTGTTCTGTCCTAGTTAATTCTCTCGATTTTTTTTTTTAAATTTGATGCAAGATTCGAGAAAGATATAGACAGCAGCTGTGTTTTGATATCATCTACTATATGAATTTGATTCATTCGTAGATGAATGAATTCTTGAGATTCTGCTTTTAATGATGTAAGGCATGAACACAGTTATTCATACAAGTAATGTTTCACACTTCTTTCCCATGTTTTATGCCATCTTCCCAATTCTCCCAAAATATATTTGACGAGCGCTTATTCAATGTTTCTAGAATATCTCCTTTATAAAATCTAGTCCAATTTATGGAAAACTATTATAACTTAATTTTAATGGATACGAGAGATCATGTATAGAGTTTTCATTCATTCATATAATCCAAGATATAGGCAATATTAGATTTTAGATAGTAATTACTACATTGAGGGTCAATCATATTATATATATATTGGTGATGTTAATATGCTTTTTAGTAGAATAAAAAAATTAAATTATATGAAGATTGACTTGATATTATCTAATTGATTTTGTAGGTTCACAAATAATTTGAATAACCAATAAAAATATAGTTTGATTTAAAAAATTAAGAGGACATCTTTTTTTTTAATATTAAAATAACAATATATTAGATTAATTAATATCAACTCAAGTTAATCACTAAATTCATTATCTAAGTGATGAAATCTTGACAACTCTATAAAAAATAAATAAAAAAATTATTAAACTTAATTATTAATTAACTCAATGCTAAAGAATAAAATTAAAAATATTTAAACTAAAAAAAGTAGTCAAGTCAACCAGGACTAATCTCATATAGAGAAAATAAAAATAAATTATGAAGTTTAATTTTCAATCAATTCAATATTAAATGATGAATTTAAAAAAAATATAAAAAATCACTAAAATCAATAGACCAAAATCGCAACGCGGATCATAAGATTGGAATAACATTATAAAATAAAAACTAAAATAAATTATGAAGCCTAATTTTCAATCAACACAATATTGAATGATAAAAATAAAAAACAATATGATAGAAAAGGGATAAAACAATAATCTGAGTTAATATATCAAACTCAAATAAGGAGACTGAGATAAATCTATAAAAAGCAAATAAAAAAAATTATAAAGTTTAATTATCAATTAACTCAATATTGAAGGATGAAATTAAAAAAAACTTTTAATTAAAAAAGGATAAAAAAAGTCATCTTATCTAACTCGTAAAACTTGTGACCTAGTTTATAAAACTGTGATAACTCATAAAAAAATCAAAAAATAATTATGAAAATCAATTTCAATCAACTTAATATTAAAAAATAAAATAACAAAATAACCTAAATCGATACGGTTAACCAAAAAAATCCATTACCATTGTAACTCTAATAAATTTAATGTTAAAACTTAAAAAAAAAATTAAAAAAAAATCTCAAACTTTTTAAGGACTAAAGTGATAGTATATGTTATGTTATTAAAAATCATTTTTAAAATTTTATCAAGTAATTTAATCGGAACATGAACAATAGATCATTAATTCATATCCTATATATCAATCCCATTATTTTTAATTAAATTAAAAATTCTTACACTAAATAGGAGTCAACCTATGAAAGTTACAAGTATTAACAAAATTTTAAATAGAAAAATTAGTGTATGTTAGATGTGATTTACTGTAGATTATAATAGTAAAATTATATTTCTATCCCCAAGTGAAAAACTATTTGAAATGGCCTACATGGATATATTGATATTTTTATAAGATTTATTTTGTCATTTTATAATTATCAAACGTCATCTTTATTCTTTCATAAACTTTTTATAAAGTAGATTTATTTTAGTACCTTTAAAAGCAAAATTTAACTGAACGACAGGGTATTCTTGATTTTTTACTTTTTTTTAAACAATACAATGATTCTATCACCATTGAAATAACAATTTTCAAAGCCTTTTTTGTAGCGGCAAAATCATTATTTAATAAGACTTTGTTAACAGTATTTATTTGGTCTTTGAGCTGATTGTCTTTTAATATAGAAAAACAAAAAGTTAGTGCAGACATGTCAGATAATGTCAACCACTTTGTTATCTTTAGACGACACATGTGTATTATTATGATGGTGTAAAAAATTATTTTGTCTGTTATTTAATGTGTCTCAACATTCTTTTTCTTTTTAGGTAATGCATATAAGATAAGGATGTCTAATTTAGTGTTGATTTATTCTTTTTTTTCTTTATTTTTCTTTTATATGTCTTGATTTTCACACCGCGTTTTATATGGAAAAATCACTTTGAATTATAAATGGTTTTTTTTCTTGAAGTTTTTCATCTCTCAAATTTGGCTCCACTTTTGATTTTTCTTTTGGATGACTTATAGATTTTATTTGTTTCTTGTAATTTCATTCTTATTTTTTTTTATTTTCATATTTGGTCTTGATTTTTTTATTGTTTTTTTTTTAATTTTATCATTCAAAATTAAAATGGTTAGAGATTTAATTTCTTATTTTAGCTCAAGTTTGAGACTCAATGAATTGTGATTTTTAAAAGTTAACTCTGATTTAAAGAATGTTCCTGAATTTGTTTGTTTTTTCATGTTAAATTGAGATTGTTATTTTATATATATAATCAAATTTATTAAACTCAATCTACAGCATCTCAAATCTTTTTTACTTATTTAATAATCGTAGCACTGTCTTGAATATTTTCCGTTCGAGGTTGAAAAATTCATCCCGCTCTAAGGTGGTGTTGCGTTAGCCAGTACTATAAATTTACTGAAGCTATTTTTTCTTCCTTCTAATATTTGTTTCACTTTTTACATTTAATATTTGTTTCGTAGTAATTGAATTTTCTATATTGTTATTTTATCATTATCTCATTCCCACATTAATTGTTCTGAGTAAGTTAATCTAGTGAATCACTATCTCTGTACGTTGAAAAACATATTCCACGTAAATTGTCACCATGAAAAATGTTAAACGGGTATGAATTAAAAAATGCTTGTGAAAAACTACATTTTGGAGGCAACCATTACTAAGATAACATGTCTCGAATAGGAGTTTTTCTAAGCCGAATAAGCAAAATTTATTCACTCCACAAGCAACAGGGAGCAGAGCAGGGCATTCGGCGAGCACAGAGGGCTGGTACATTCATACCCTTCGCTTTCAAAAGGGGTGTAGCAGCAGGCACGGACACTAGGAAAGTACCTAGGACTTTATCGAATGCCAATCTGCTTGACAAGAGGCAGCATGAAATGAAAGGAGCTCGCAGAAATATGAGAAGCAAAACGCAGAAATGACGGATAACTTCATTCTGAAATGTCGAACTCTTTCAACCCAAAAAAAATGTCGAACTCGAAACCATGAAAACACATTAAATAAGAAATATTTTTAACTGTTTTACTGAAGGATAGCGGTGCCACAAATCACAAACATAACAGCTGCGAAGCAAGAAGGGGAGGGTTGGTGGCCAAACCCTCACGGTCCTTCTCGATTGCTGGTGGTAATAACTTACTCGTAATCTTCATTGTCTTCTTCATCATCTACACCTTCAGCACCAACTTCCTCGTAATCCTTCTCAAGGGCAGCCAAATCTTCACGAGCTTCTGAGAATTCCCCCTCTTCCATGCCTTCACCAACATACCAGTGTACAAATGCCCTCTTGGAGTACATGAGATCAAATTTGTGGTCAATGCGAGAGAACACCTCAGCCACAGCTGTGTTGTTGCTGATCATGCAAACAGCACGCTGAACCTTGGCGAGATCACCCCCAGGTACTACAGTAGGTGGCTGATAGTTGATACCACATTTGAAGCCAGTTGGACACCTGCGGATTTCAAGTAAAACCACATTTCGGATTAATGAAAAGTCGACCAATGGGAGAATGCCAGTTTAATGTTTCAAACTATCAGAGCATCAAGAAAACAAAAACTGAGAAGTGGGAAATTCGAGGTTCAGTGAAAATAATGTCAAGAATTGTTTTCAGTTATAGAAACAGTTACTCGAAGATGAGATGAATTAGTGATGCTCTCGTATTTTTAACATGACCTTTCATTAGTTTTCAGTTGTTTGTTTTTTCTTACCAGTCAACAAACTGAACAGTCCTTTTGGTTTTGATAGTTGCCACAGCAGCGTTGACATCCTTTGGAACAACATCTCCTCGGTACATCAAACAACAGGCCATGTATTTCCCATGCCTAGGATCACACTTAGCCATCATGCTTGCAGGCTCAAAGACAGCATTTGTGATCTCTGGAACTGACAACTGCTCATGGTATGCCTTTTCCGCTGATATGACAGGGGCATATGAAGAAAGCATGAAATGAATACGGGGATAAGGAACAAGGTTGGTCTGGAACTCTGTAATGTCCACGTTTATGGCTCCATCAAACCTCAACGAAGTTGTCAAGGACGATATGATTTGAGATATCAATCGGTTCAAATTTGTGTATGTGGGTCTTTCAATATCCAAGGATCTTCGGCAAATGTCATATATAGCTTCATTATCCAAAAGCACTGTCACGTCTGTGTGCTCAAGAAGGGCATGAGTAGAGAGTACACTGTTGTAAGGCTCCACAACAGCCGTAGAAACCTGCAACCAAAGAGAAACCCGTTAAAACTGAGTTCCCTAAGAGCAACTTGTTTTACCTACCTGAATTCAAATTTGTAATTGTTCTAACACTTGCACACTTACAATGCAGGCAACATATTAATTAACCACAAAAAAGTTCTCGACGTGACAAATAACAAAAGGGTGTTGCACGCACTATGGGATAACACCCATGATAATTAAGTTATTTTGGCCCGAAATTATATGATGCCCTTAAAATATGAACATGCAACCCTTATTAGAATCGTTCTTCCTTCAGCATTGCCTCATAGTGTCCGGGAACAAGGAAGCCAGGGTTTACATTATTTACAAGTATGTACCTGAGGAGAAGGATAAATGGTGAATCCAAGCTTTGACTTCTTCCCGTAATCAACAGACAAGCGTTCTAACAGCAACGACCCCAAACCAGAACCTGTTCCACCACCAACAGCACTAAACACTAAAAACCCTTGTAAGCCAGTGCAGTTATCAGCCAACTTCCTCACTCGATCAAGGCAGAGATCCACAATTTCCTTCCCAACTACAAAGCACAACTAAATCAGTTTAATCCAACAACAATTTAAAAGGCAAAACAGTTAACCAGCAACAATTTCCTTTACCTGTATAGTGTCCCCTAGCAAAATTATTAGCAGCATCTTCCTTTCCAGAAATAAGCTGTTCAGGGTGGAAAAGTTGCCGATAAGTTCCAGTCCTAACTTCATCAATAACAGTTGGTTCTAAGTCGAGGAAAATAGCTCTAGGCACATGTTTTCCAGAACCAGTCTCACTGAAGAAAGTATTGAATGCATCGTGTGCACCACCCACTGAAGCGTCACTACAAAAAGATATTACCTTTTTTCGGTCAGCAACCGCACCATGAATCCAATCAAAATCACAAACAACGCAAAAACAAACACAATACCATGACTACAACTTTGGATGTCAAAAGATTCACCGATTTAACAAAAATACACTAGCTTTCAGTGAATCTCTCTTGAAATGCCAAGTCCTTACTGATCTTGGAAAAAAAATTATGGTTTTTCTACAGTTGATATGTTCGAATAACGTAAAATCAAAATCAATGAAGACCAAACATGAAATTATTCTTAAAAAAAAATAAGAAGAAGAAAAATAAGATGCTTGATTTGGTGATTTCAACACTTAAAATTATACAAGAGTTCAAGAACAAAACGATCTTGATCCCATCAAAACTCATGCTTCAATACATGAGTACAAAAAGCAAACATATATAAGAACAAAAAACCAATAATCCTATCAACATAAACATAAAAAAACAGTAAAAGGTAAAAGAAAACAGAAACAAGTATAGGACAGTAAAGAAAGAAAGAAAGAACCACTTGGCTGGTTGATCATCAAACACTAAAAAGCTTAAAACTTGATGAACAAAATTGAAAACCCAGAAAGAAAAAAAAAGACACCTAGGCATCACTCCATCTGGTTGGATGCCATGCTCAAGACAGTAAAGCTCCCAACAAGCATTGCCTACTTGAATCCCTGCTTGCCCTATGTGTATGCTAATTATTTCTCTCATCTTCTTTCCTTCACTCTAAACACTCAAATTCTCTCTCTTTCTCTCTGTTCAGACACGCAAAAACTCTCTCTCTCTCTCTCTTTGTTTCTTCGACGTTGTTGTTATAGATCGAAAAACTTAGAAGGCAGGCTGCAAATGATGAAAAAAGATTTTTATTAGGTTAGTATCTCTATGCAGAGTTGCTTTTTTGGGTAAACTATACTTCGACCCCTATAGATTCCGAAACATTTCATTCCGTTTTTAATTTTTTAATTAGTCCATTGGATGTCGTTTAATTACTGTTCGCATAAATTATTAAGATAGCCTTTCTTTATATTTCAAAATAATAAAAATTTGCTTTCAAATTATTCAAATTATACTTTTAATCATTATAAATTTTTAAATATTTTATTCTTCATCATGCATTGTTATAAGAAAAAAAAAGATGGTCTAAACAATTTGTTCATCATGTTTTAAAATAATAAAAATTCACAATAAAAATATCTTATATGTAAATTTATTTTATATTTTTGTCTCCCCATCTAAATATATAAGGAAATAATGGATATTCCTTTGGTTTCCTCCACTAAGAGATCATGTTAATTTGTTTTTTAAAAATTAATTTTTTTATACATTTTAGATTTTTTTAATGCATTGATATTAAAAATAATTTTTTTAAAAAAAATAACTACAACCATATTTTTAAATAAATTGAATAGTTAGAAACTAAAATAGACTTTTTAGAAGCTACAGTTAACGGTGGAGAATTTAAATGGGATGAAAGTGAAAATACTTTTAATTCACGATACCAAAATATATTTCTTCCACTTTCCTTCTTTGATATTTTATTTTTTAAATGGGGAAGATGACTTGAGGTAGAAACAAATGAAATTTGATAAAATATTTGAAATCCGATTAAAGAAAGAAAAAAAGGGGCCACGCCATTTGGCGCCAGCCATGCTTGGGACCCCCTCCGACCTTGCCGGCCTACCCATGACGGCCCATTTGACCTAGAATTCTGTTGGGATTAAGGGACAAAAATGGGAGGCAGGGGAAGTTTGTTAGGGTAAAATTGGGCATGGGAGAAAAATGGAGGACTGTCTGGGAGGTGGGTGGCGTGCTCATTTCAAGAGATCATGATCTTGTTTGTTGCTTCTGCTTGCTTTTAGGATTTTTTTATGGTTTCCCTCTTCTGTATCTTACTCCACAACGATTTATCTTGTATTTTAATTTTTGAATCTTCCACTACAAGACTTGTGTGGTATCCACCATCTCACAACCGAAAGAACGTTGCTAGGTTTCTAATTGCATATATTCTTAGGATCTTAATTATATGTTTGTTCTTGGTTTTAATGTTTCCGGTATTTTCTCTTACTTTTTTTTATTATGATAAAAATAGATCTGTTCACAATTAATTTTTTTATTTGTTAGTATCATATGATAAATATAAAAGGAAATAAAATATTTTTGATTGAAAATATAAAATAAATTTGTTTTTATGATAATTTTTAAGTAAATTATTATGCTCTCAATGAAAAATATAAAATCTTCATCCCATCAATATTAAAACAACAATTAAACACTATCAAAATAGGTATCAAGATACTAATGAAATCTTATATTTCTAACCCCCTTTAGCTTTTAAATTTGAAGATAAAATATTTATATCAAGAATAAATCAATTTATTAACCAGCCAAACCTCAAAATCCTATACTATTGGTTATTAGTGTTTTTGTAATTAGTACTTCAAGAGAGTATCAGTAAGACCAGTGTAAGACTGTGATGTATGTTAATTATCCAAACTACCATACCCTTAATCTTGATTCCTTCACGAGTAATTAATTAGGCGATAGAATAAGTGAGGAATTAAAGGGATACGGTGACATTTCATAAATTATGCCTTCCAGATCATTTTCTTGTAGTAAATTAATTTGTTACGCAAAGAATGTATGGTAGATTCATCTATTTCCTTACTCATCCGGATGCTATTATAGAAAACACAAGCAGGCTTGCTTCGCGATACATCATCAGCCGATAATAACAGCAGCTACATTGTCTCATAAGGTTATTGCAGCAGCCATGATTATGATCATGGTCACCTGCAAATCTTGAGATGAAGCTTCGAAATCAATAGCTAGCTTTGGTTTCTTGTTGGGGGTCGGGCCAATAGAGCTGGCTAAAGTTACAAGTAGCAAAACAATATGCCGTCTAAAGCACAAGGAGAAACACCCTTTGTCTACATCTTTTTCAATGAATCTGGCAAATGTAAAGACAAAAGGTTCTTCTTCTTGCTGGGGTGTTGCTATTTAACAATTTTTGTATTCTATTTTAAGATGAAGGGTTATCATTATTAAAAGATTATAATGATAATTGCATCAATTATTAATAAAATAGTATATCTCATATATTGTCATTGTTAATGTCATAATTTATGGCCAATTTATTTTACTATTGATGTTTATAAATAAAAGTATAAGTTAAAAAGCAAAATAAAAAAAAAAACGAGAGTGAAGAGAAGAGAAAGTAAAGGGCTGCCATTGGTAATAGTTGTAAGGCCAACAATGAGAGATAAGAGTTTATAACTCTTTCTTTATCTATCTTTAATAGTATTGGCTATTCATACCTAGATATAGGCGGTTTGCCAAACAAGGTAAAATATTGTGTGTTGTTGTGTTTAAGTCTCCAATGAGCAATTATTAGTATCACCGGTCCGAATCTCTAAAAATTGGTATTAGAGCTTATGATTTAAAGTGGTGTTTGATTTTTATTCAAAAAAAAAGTTGTCAAAATTGTATTTTGACCATTTCATTATATAGAGGAGGAGGAGACGAGCACACTGGTAAAAACAATGCAAATTTTGGATGTTAGACGTGGTTGCATATACCTACACGCGTTAGTGAGGTGTTTGGCCACATGTACCAACGCGTGCCACATGTCTTCTTCACCTGAATGGGCTTACTGAACCTGAATACCAAATGACTCGATCCATATGGCTAACTTAGATGGAGGATGATGTCATCGTGATGTAAACATGACGTCATCATGCATAATTGACATGTCATGTCATAAGCCCAGCCGATGTTAGCATAGTGGGACCTGTATACCATGTCATCAGCCATAAGCCCAGCCGAGTCGCGAGCCGAGGGATAGGATCCAGTGTAGTGGATTCTACATGTAACCGAATCTAAGATTGAATCTCAATTGTTTATTAGGTCTGAATTGTTTTGATCAAATCTTAGTCATCTTAAATGCAATTTGGACGATATCAAACTTGTTTGTAGCTAATTTCATCGTTCTTAATGTAATGGTACAATCCGATAATTGAGATTTAGACCACAAGTGATTGTTTTGAATTATTAAAAAAAGAGTGTTCGATCATGAGGCATCTAAAGATCATCATAGTGGTTGATGAAGATAAAGAAGAAGAAATCGTATATGTTTGCTCAATTACTAAACAAAAATTACATTAATAATTTAAAATTTACAAAATAAACACTAGAACTCCAGGAATTACAGAGGAACACTTTCGGAACTACCTGAACAGTCCTAGAACAGTAGCGACACGTCCCCTCCACGCGCTGTAACGAGAAACTCTATAGGACAGGGTGATCTGGAACGACTCCCTCCCCTCTTCACGTTCCTCCTAGCGATAAGAATAACCATCACTTATAAAAGGAGAAAAAAACACACAAACGACATTTGATTTTATTTCTTTCTTTTTAGATATGTTTCAGTCTTTTTTTAGATCTGCTTCCCTGTAGATCCTTCTCTAGTTTCCATCTTCTCCTCTACTTCGGGCATTGTCAGTAAGGAGGAGGTATGAGATTTGGTTGCTGGTCTGCAGGTGACGCTGCAATGTTCGGGCTGCTGCTGGAAGCTGTTGGGTCTATGGGAATTGTCGGAGGAAGAAGGTGAAGAGTGTGGATTCGGTGTTGCTATGTGTTGGCTGCTGGCTCATTGGCGAGGACGACATTATTGTTGGCTGGCTTGGTTTCTATGAGTGGAAAGACCGGCTGAGAAGGAAAAAAGATTGTCGAGAGGGCTGTTCGGTCTGTCTTGGCTAAGAGGGAGAGCAAGAACTGGAGAAGAAGGGAAGGTCAGGCGGTGTGGAGTCTTGGGGTGGCTGAGAGAGGAGAGGGATGGTGGGTGTTGGTCAACGACTAGAGGAGAGGAAGAAGAAAAAAAAATCGGATGGGGCGGGAGGTGGCTGCTTTGGTTTTAGTTGGAGAAGGAATCGACCGCTTGGGTAAGAGTTTTTCAATAAGGATGGGAGGAGATCAGTTGTGGCTGGTTGAGGGAGACGAGATTACGGTTTTCCTCTTTTTTTTTGTGTTGCCTCCTTCAAATTGCAAGATTGCCCCCTTTTAATGTTTCTAATTGCTCCCTATTTTTTTTTGTATGTTTAAGGCTACTATATATAGGTAAAATATTGTTTAGGCCTTAAAATTGATTCCTCAACTTTTTTTTTTTTATAAAATTTTTTTTTCTTGTTTTTTTGGATTTTTCTTATCAACATCGACTCGAATGAGAAAAATTGATGATTTTAAAATATAACACATTAAAAGTCGAACACGTTCCAAATATTTTTAAAAATTTAAATTCTTTTGAAACGATGCTAAAAACACTAAAAATGATGCAAATATATTAAAAAACCTATTTTTGGATTTTTGTTCTTTTTTTGTTATTTTTATATTTTTCAATAATTTTATCAAAACATGGATAAAAAATTGAATAACAACAAAGCTCATAGTAGAGACTATGGAAAAATTATACAACAAGAAGTCTCTTGTGTTTTTGATGAAGACAGCAGGCAAAGACCTTTCTAATGCATGTAAGGATAAAAAAAGAACTGTTGTGAAGGCACCTAATTGAGATGGTGCAAACACTTGTGAAAAAAGGCAATCGTCTATGATGAAAGGTAAAGACATTAAAGAGAGTTGGTGTGAAAGGAGCTATCAAGTAGAAAGACGTAGAAACTCCAAACATAGAAATCGAGATAGAGGATTGCAAGGAGTGTACCACAACTCTCTCTTTCTATGTGATTAGTGGCAGTAATCTCTCCTAAGTTTATATGGATGTAAAAAATCTTAGAGTCACTTTGAAACATCTCAGTTGAAGGAGGATGCAACCACTTATGAAAGGTAAAGACACCTTGGAGAGAAGTTATGTGGGCTACGATATGAGCCCAAGATTAGAACAATGTATGATGATAAACGAAGACACCTTAAAGAAAAGGTATGAGGGCAATAAGATGAGTCTAAAATTAGACTGTCGCATGACGACGAGTAGAGACACATTAGACAGAAGGTGTGTGGGCCATAATAGGAGCCAGTTCAAAATGCCCTAGAGCCAACGTGATGGCTGGATATGAGTAGACATGTGTATAGCCAATAAAGTGGTTATGATGAGTATAATAAAGACAAATGCAGGATTGACTTTTATAGATATTGTCCTATTTCAAAGGTCAATGAGTTAGAGGACATTTACCTTGGAAAATAAGTGGATGACTTGTGGAATAAAGACAAATGCAGGATTGACTTTTATAGATATTGTCCTATTTCAAAGGTCAATGAGTTAGAGGACATTTACCTTGGAAAATAAGTGGATGACTTGTGGAGCATTAAGACGTGATTGTTAGGAATGAGTAGAGGGTATGCATATGTTCCTAGAACAAGTTGACTCTTGTCAAGGTGGTAAGCTCAGTAATGGCATTGTAATACTCAAAGTATTAAGAGATGTATAGATCAACATTTAATGGGTTATCCATGGTTAAAGGTAGAGAGCTACCTTGACTCTTGAGACTAAGAGCGGAAGATTCATGAAAAAGTAAGATATGGTTCCTAGGGTGGAACAGAGAGCAGACATAACTCCAGGATGAGTAGACTCTTAAAAGAGTGGTGAGCTCGTGATCATCTTGAGATACTCAGATAATGACTGTCACAATTAGAAAGAGAAATTTCCGTTTGAGGGGGTATTGTAAGCTTTGGTATAAGGCTTAAAAAATCATCCCAAATCAAGCATGATTGATACGCTCGAAAAGGAATATTGTCCTAAAGACAAGCGTTAACACTCTTCAGATGTGATGTGGAAGATTATCTGATTGAAGTGATCATTTGGTGTGAGTAAGGGTGTGTTTTGATAACTCTGGTGATTGAAAGGTTTGGTGAGTACCTGTAAACTTGGTCAAAAATGCTTTCAGAATGGTAAGCTTGGAAGAGCTATAGGATGCAAACTTGTGCTGAAGGTGCAAGAGGATAATTGCCCATATAAATGTCAAAGAGAGTGATTGTTGGGATGTTGTCATTTAATGGGCAACAACTTTTGTAGCTTACCTTAAGATGGAGGGTTAGCATTGTCAAAAGGCTACAATGTTAATTGCTCTAACTATTGATAAAATGGTGCAATCCATGTGCTGTCGCCATTAGTGCCATAATTTATAGCCAATTTATCTTGTCATTGATGTCTATAAATAGAGGCATAAGTTATAGAGCAAAATGAGAGAGAGTGAGAGTGAAGAGAAAAGAAAAGAAAAAAGTGAAGGGTTGTCATTGATAGCAGCTGCAAGCCTACAATGACAGCAATGAGAGATGAGAATAAAGTTTGAGTGAAGTGATCTTCCTTTTCTATATATGTTATAACTCTTTTTTTTTATCTATCTCTAATAATATTGATTCTTTTCTTGTAGATGTAAGCGGTTTGTCAAACACATAAAATAATATGTGCTGAGTGTGTTTAAGCTTTTAATAAACAATTATCAATACATCATTTGTCCAAACACTTCTCCCCTCTCATTCGTATCATGAACGACGAAATCCCAAAAACAAAGAATATTATACTACATGCTTTGTTTAAATCTGCATAAGGGAATTGATCACAAGCAGTAATGGAAGAGCAACAGGGCATCCAAGTCCCAAGAATTTGCTGGCATTACAACAACTCTGTGTGTCCAAGTTTGTAGTAGACTAGGACAATGACAGAACATGGACAGATCATTTTATTTGTCCCCTCCTCTGCATATCTCTGGTAGTAAAATAAACGAGAGCTTCTTTCCTTTTTCGCTGTCAAGTGATGGCAAACCAGTACCCTAGATATATTGCCATTTCATTAAGCTTTTGCATGCAATTAGTTACCATCAATTTGATATACGATGCAGACTTGATTTTATGTGAATGGGGTCTCGGGTAAATTTATTAATGAGGTATTTTAAAAAAAATTAAAAGTATTTTTTTCATTTATGTTTGACAAGTGAGTCTTGGACAAGGAAGACAACCAAGAATCGAAAACAGCATAACGTCACTTGAGCAAAATCTTTTCTAAATAGAAGCAGAAGCCACTCATACAATTTAAAAAAATACGGAGATCGAAGAAGCCACGCCATGATACATACACTTGCAATATTAATCGCCCACATGAGCTACTACTATGTCATAACAAGTGAGACTAGCACGAAGCCTTCATCCTTGTATGTGTTTAGAACGACTCTTAGAGTTGATGAGAAATTTTGTGGTGGGTGATTAACGATAATCCTATTAGTTACTTCTGAAATTCACTTTAAATACTTCTATCTAAGCACTGTAAGATTTTCCGTCAAGATTCGAAGAACACAAGAAAGTTAAAGGAAAAAATTATCAGTTTCTTATAGTCATTCATTCAAAGTTTAAGATAGCAGATAATGCTCCAGGATATAAAAATTGTTCCTCCTGCTATAAAAATGGCGTGTTCGATTAGAATACAACACACGGAGACCTGCTGAGAGTAAGATTTGGAGATATTGAACAGGGCGGGCATCAAGTTTAGGCTGCTATTGCCTCTGTATCTTGAAGCTGCCATGCTTGGCAGATTAGGATGGGGAGAGGTATTACAAATGCCTGTGATGTGTGTTAAATAATTATCAAATTCCATATGTGGAGAGATCTTGGTTTTCCTGATGTTATAATATTATAGGTAGTAGCATCAAGTATCTGGGTGGAAAAGGGTCTAGAAAGTTAAAAAGTGTTCGGTAATTTTTTAATGGCTTACTGAAACTACTACACATCTTGTCTATTTATAGCTTTTCATTTGAGTTTTAAATGCTTCAGATTGATTGATTGATTGATTGATTAAGATAATCCTGATCTATGTTAAAAGATAAATTAAAATAGGTGTAACAAATCAGAACTCGGTTATAACCACAGATTGTCTCTTAGCACTGTTTCTGCCACAGATTAGACCTTTCCTTTATACTCTTTTATCTTCTAATTAAGTGGTCGCTTATAAGTAATCTTATTAAATTTATGTAAATATATATATATTTATTATTGATAAATATATAATTTTATTTATAAACTAATAAAATATTAATTTACCCATTAAATAATATTTTTATATTAATTCAAGATAATTATAGAAATTAACTCAATCAAACTCTTAAATGATTTTTTTATGTTTATAAATATAATCTTTGTATTCATTCTATTTTAATTTTTAATTTTTAATATAGTTTTTAATTAAGCTATATGTAATTAAATTATTTCAATTTAATCTTTGATTATTGATTTTTAATATTTGTGACTCATTAAATCATTAATATATTAAATCATTAATATATTGATCTACATATAAATTCTAATTCTAATTAAATAAAATTAAATAATTTAATTTATTATTAATTTAAAAATTAATTAATTAATTTATATTTGAAAATCATGTATATTATCCCGTAACAAGCTGCTATTATTTAAATATTAAAAAAGTTACAAATAATTTAATTTAATCTTCGAAAAACTTGTGCTATCATCGCACGTTTATCAGGCCATCCTGCAGGGATAAAAGCCTCCTGGAACCGTCGACAAATCAAGGCATTGCAATGTGCACATGCTGTCTTCATGTCGTGTCCTGGCAATTTTGCTTTTCACTGTTCATCAAGAATAAGATCTCTGAACAAATTTCTGTCATCGTAAACGATTAATGGCGCCTGTTTAACTGTTTGAAAATGGAGCAAATTAAGGTTTATACATGAAAAAGCAATAGCCTAACAGGTTGCTGTGGGATATATGGAGTTTTTTGGAAGGAAAATACTATAAAAAACTGTGTATCTGAATATTTAAGATGTTAGTTGGACGTGGTCATCAGGAGATCAAGATAAAAACTGAGCTAGGTATGCCATGTCTCTTTTCATGGATCGCAACAGCTCCTGCATGGGCATGCAGCAGCCACACAAACTCTTTATATATAATTCTTTATATATTATATATCACGTGCTGCAATCCGAAGCATATTTCTGCTGGTACATTTGCATGTTACCCGATTAAGATTACACCATGCCTCTTAGCAATTTGTGCATATCTGAGACATGAAAATTAAATCGTACTCGTTCTAACCTTGAATAAAAGAGAGTGGATCTAGCATCCCTCTTACACGAAAATAAAATAAACACCATTTAGCTTCAAGCTAGGATTGTCGAGCATAGCCGATGTTTTTAGCAATATTTTAATTATATTGTATTTATTTTTTTATATGGTGTAAGTGTTAGAAAATAATATAAATGATATGTTGGAGTCTCACCTAACAGTTTAAGCTTTTGAATTAATATAGTTATTTGTCATGGTATTAAAACTTTAATGATCGTCATGAGTTCGAATCTCATTATCTTCGTTTATTTGATAAAAATTAAACATAAGATAATATGAAATTATGCAAATTTCAAGCTCAAACAGCTTTTACTTGAGGGGGTGTGTTAGAGAATAATATAAATCATATCTTGAAATCTCGCCTAATAATTTAAATTTTTAGATTAAGATGATTTTTTGACAGCAAAAAAGATATACAATGCAGATGCAAAACAATTTTAGACAATATTAACTCTAAATTTATTTATTATTTGTCATTTATTTTTTTTGCTCTTGTTTTATTTTCTAGCTATGAGTTTGTAGCTCGCCTTCCATCCTTAAATAAAATCTTTATCTATTGACATGAAAAATACACCATAAAAAATTCTTTCTAAAAATGATTAGCGAAATCAAAATTATTATACATGGTTTAATTCATAATTTAATTTAAAGATATGATTATAGCTTAAATATATTTATCTAAATTGAATCAGGTTGGCTGAGATTTAAAGGAGTGTTATTTTAAATTTTTTAAATAAAAAATATTATTTTAATTTTTTTATAAAAGTTCAAATTGGATTTTAATTGCCTAACCAAGTCAATAATGATTTAATTTTACTTGATTTGAATGGTAAATAATCCTAGATGAAAAGGAGACAGCTACTAAGATTAAGCCCTACGAATCAAACAATTTTGCAACCACTTTCTTGTAATGTTTTCATTTTGAGTGTCCGTGTCCTTGTTATGCATTCCTGAAATACCAAGTCCACCAAGGAGACAGCTAATCTTTGTCTTAAAATCCCAAGTTATCTCCCCAGACGAAGACAATGGCGACAATATCGAGAGGGATATGGCCGCATCCAAAGAAAACATTCAAGGACATTATCGTAATTCGAATACTTCAGAATCTGCCGATCCTGGGTAGTTGGGCAAGCTGGGATTCTCGTGCATCGTGCGGCATTGGTTTTATGACAGAAACTTACCGACATAACCTCACAATACCTTTTAATTTACGCTTGAGACATATTCACTGAAAACGTCGCCCCTTCTTTAGAACTTCAGATCTTTGAAATGAAAATAAATAAATAAATAACCTTGAAATGGATTAAAAAATCCCAATAAATCCTAAGAATATAAAAGAAATATCCCAAATGATGGGTTATTTACGTAGCGTACAAAATTAGTGAAAATAAAATAGATATTTTTCTATGTTCTTCCTGTTTTGACTAAGAATATTTACGTTTTTATTTTGGTGTTTTTAATCTTACGTCCATATTTATTTTCTCTCGGCCAGAAACATGCCCTCAGGTATTTGTGAATGAAATTACTTATATGTCCTTGATAATTTGTTAAGGTTAGGTGATACACGAGGGGCTCTGTTGTGTTTTGAGTCCAAGGCAAGTGAAGGTTTGCCTTTCCTCTAGCAGGAAGTCAAGTTAGCCTTTTTTATGCACTGTTGAACCAACCATGTACCATTTGCTGCTGCTGCAAGTTGGACCGACCCTTCTTCTACAATTCAATAAATAAAAGCGACTACTCTAAGGTGGTCAAAATGACGGTTTGGTGCATTACACCATGTTTTTTTATGATCCCCATGACCTTCTCTCTTTGAAAAAGAGAGAGAGAGAAGAAAGAAGAAGAAGAGAGTTAATGGGAAATGATAGGAGTCTTGGGAGTTTGGTTCTTGTGTCCCTTTATACTTGCTTTTTAAGAAGCTTTAGAACTATATTTACTTAAATTATTCTTCCTAAATTAAATTAAATTAAATGGAGGATTGTGTTCTTCCTAAATTAAATTAAATTAAATTAAATGGAGGATTGTGCTTCTCTAATGCAGTAGAAAACATTTATAGAAGACTATCAGGCAACACCCTTCAAATTCAAAACACTTTCTCATCAGCTAATTCATTTAAAATCTATCCAGTTAATTACATTACATGTACATGTAAAATCAAATTCAAGAAGGGGCAATATTGTCAATCAATCTCACCAATTCTTAAATTTTTTATGATGAATATTGCTGCTTGCCTTGTTCCCACAAATAATCTCATCTCACCCTCCTCCACATCCAAAATTGAAAATAAATAAATAAACTGAGGGAGTGATAAATGCCTCCAAAATTTTTCCTCCTCAACAATATATATTAAAATAAAATAAAATTAGGGAGGGTTTTCTTTCTTCCAAGCTTTTGTGGAGTCCTATATTTATATACTGCCTCCTCCTCAGTTGTTATACCCCCCCCCCCCTCTCTCTATTTCTTTGCTTCTTTTTGGCAATTCCCAGATTCCCCTTGAGGAGTTTCTGAATCCAAAAAAAGAAGGGAAGAAATGGGGGAGGAGAAGAAACCGCAATCACTCGGTGTATGGCCTACTGTTAAACCTTTTGTTAACGGTGGTGCATCTGGTATGCTTGCCACCTGTGCTATCCAGCCAATTGATATGATTAAGGTACAAGAAAGGATGTTTCTTTGGATTTTGGGGGTTTGTGGTTGATTATTTTATGTTTTCGTGCTCTTTGTGATATGAAGTTTGAATCTTCTTCAGCTAAAATGGCCTTTTAGATCTGGGATTTGAGGGGTTTTTTTTAAAAGGTTTTGTTTGGTTTGATGTTGTAAAGTGGTTTGTTGAAGTCTGTGTTTTGATGGTTGTTTGTTGTTTTTGCGCTTTGTGCAGGTGAGGATTCAATTGGGTCAAGGATCAGCTGGTGAGGTGACCAGGAATATGATAAAGAATGAGGGTTTTGGTGCTTTATACAAGGTTTTAACAATTTACTTTAAACATTGGATTTTTGGTTGCGTGATGTTGATTTAGTTTCTCGTTTATAAGATCTGTGCTAAAGGATGGATCTTCATTGCTGTTAAATTTGGAGCTCAGCTAGCATTTCACAGGGAAAGGAATTAAACTTTCCAATTTGAATGTTTTAAGAGGAGGTGTGGTTTGTGCTCTTTCGATAGAAAATTGATAGATTTGATCTAATATAATATGTCCTCTAATTTGTGAGATTAAAACAAATTTCTGAGATCTGATATTGGTTACTTGTTTGTGTCTTAATTTTTGGAGATCACCTCAGAAATGGCATCAACGAGAAGCATTTAACTTGACCAATTGAATTCCTACTGTCTTTTGAATTAAGACGTGTTTTGTTGTTGTTAAATTTAAATCTGGTTCCTGTTGTTTGTGCTCTGTTTCTCATTACCATATTAATGATCAGGGGCTTTCTGCTGGACTATTGAGGCAAGCCACTTATACAACTGCCCGGCTTGGAACATTCAAGTGAGTGTTTGAAAATATTTGTTATCAAACTATAATGTTGTTGTGCATCTTCTAACTTCTATTGTCATCAAGCTTACTGAATTCCTTTCTGTCTTTGTAAGGATTTTGACCAGCAAAGCAATTGAAGCCAATGATGGGAAGCCCTTACCTCTATATCAGAAGGCTTTGTGTGGGCTAACAGCTGGTGCAATTGGAGCATCTGTGGGCAGCCCAGCAGATTTAGCACTTATCCGTATGCAGGCTGATGCCACTTTACCTGCTGCTCAGCGCAGAAACTACTCAAATGCTTTCAATGCCCTCTACCGAATTGTTGCTGATGAAGGGGTTTTGGCACTCTGGAAAGGCGCTGGCCCTACTGTTGTAAGGGCAATGGCTTTGAACATGGGGATGCTTGCTTCTTATGACCAAAGTGTTGAGTTTTGCAAGGATTCTCTTGGTTTTGGTGAAGGTGCTACAGTGTTAGGTAAGATTCTTTGCATGCATGATATTTATATACTTGTATCAATGAGTATTAATTTTTCAAAACTATTCCATTGATAGTTATGCACACATCAGTTGAGCATGGCATGAACAATCACTGGGTGCACGTATTACATAGATATAGTCAAAGATTTGAAAAGTGGATCTTAGTCTAGCATGATTTTTTCCTCTTTGTTTCTAAAATGTATGTATTTTGTTTGTTACGCTATCTATAGTAGGCATGTTCATTGATTGAATCTGACATTCGAATCACCATGTGGCTAATATTTCATCTGAACACAGTAAGCATAATGTGTTTCAATGGCTAACAGCTCCCACTATCCTCTTTATTTCCAGGTGCAAGTAGTGTTTCTGGATTTTTCGCTGCAGCTTGTAGTCTTCCATTTGATTATGTCAAAACTCAAATTCAGAAAATGCAACCTGATGCCCAAGGAAAGTATCCATACACTGGCTCCATGGATTGTGCCTTAAAGACACTCAAGTCAGGAGGACCGTTCAAATTTTACACTGGATTCCCTGTTTACTGTGTCAGAATTGCTCCTCATGTCATGGTACTTATCTTCCCCCTCCCTCCTTCCATCCATCCATTTGTTTCCCCATTGTTCATGACTTTGTCTGCTTAGCTATGATTGTTTACAGAACTGTTTTTAGATCGGCACCTAGAGTTCTTATTGCAATGTTTTGCATGTGCAGATGACCTGGATATTCCTTAACCAAATTCAAAAGCTGGAGAAATCGGTCGGGTTGTAGTTTCCTGCAGAGACCGAATTTGCAATGAGTCAAGCTATCAAAAATAACAGCGCTTGGTTGTGTGCTTTTGTTGTAGTTTCTGGCTGGTTTTGGCGGTTGACACCCTGTTTGACTTTCAAGTCAAACCAATTATTTTTGAAATTCTTACTGTCGAATTTTAAGTAGGATTTCTGAATTTTATGCGTATCAGCACCTACAATTTATTGGGTGTGGAAGGATTTGAATTTTTCATAAAACCCCATTTGAAATCAATAGAGCTCCTCCTCATTTCTGTCCTTGAGAAGAGAATTAAAAAATACATTTTGTACTTGATAAACAGGTATAATGGATCAACTTTTGTATTCTGAAAACCTCGTAATTTGACCTTGGATCTGAGCATGTTTTTCTTCATCCTGCCTTGTGTTTGTTTTCTCTGGATGTTCAGCACCTTAAAAGTTACAAGCCATGATGTGAACAGCCATGAATTGGGTCTGGATAAAGCTAGATTCGGTTCTCGCTGCGAAGTGGCAATATATCAGGCACTAGTACAAGTCTCATTGAGACTTTTCCGGGGTGATGATTAACAACTGGATTGCAATGAGAGTAATTTTAGGCTGTGAGGTGTTCGATCCTTGTACCACGTTATGTCGAAGGAGGATGGAGATTGATTATGGGATGAGTTTCTTACCAGGATATATTGAAGGACTATAATACACCATTATAGTTTGAATATAATATTAATATAATTTATATTAATTATTTTTTAAAAAAATGTAGAGGTTAATGTGTTTTTTAAAAATACGGATGACGAAAGGAAAATTGTTGATTGCTCTTAAAATGACTTTCAACTTTATAAATAATATACGAAGATTGAGGCAACCATGCCAAAAATGCTTCTCACCATGCCATTTCAACAGGAAACCTAATTCAAACAAATCCAATTCATATTTTATCTCCTCGTTTGTTTAAACCTAATTCAAACAAATCCAATTTATGTTTTGGAGGTTTTTAAGAATAATTGAATGTGAAAATTGAAAACAATAAAACATTATAAAAGAAGAATTTACCATGAATTTTTAATATTCTCCAATATTTCAATTAAATGTTATGGCATTTTTATTTTTAAATCTATCGATATTCTATCTATCCTATAATGCTATTACTTGTACTCTAAAAAATAAGAAAAAATAGATACAAGAGAATATAATAAAGAGTAAATTATATTTAATCCCTTGATTTTCTATAACATTATAACTTAGTCTCTCAATATTAAAAAATCTACGGTTATATCCTTCCCTTTAATGCCTTGCTTATAAATGAGTCCTTTTGGTAATGCAATGTTAATGCACATTAAGTGTCTCTGTGATTTATTTTTTTTTATTTTTTTTAGAAATATATTAAATATATATATTAAAAATTCATTTATGATATTAGCACATCAAAATGATAAAAAAATTATTTTTATTTTTTTCAGAAGTATATTAAATATATATATATATATATATATATATTAAAAATTCATATATGATATTAGCACATCAAAATGATAAAAACATACACAAAAAGTTAATTTGAAGAAAAAAATTTAATTTTTTTAAAAAATAAGTTAATTTAAAGAAAAAAATGTAATTTTTTTTAAAAATATATTGAACTGCAATGAAAAAAATCATATAAACACCACAAAGTGTATTTTTAAAGCTAAAACTTTGATTATTGAACAGTTTAGTATCGTGCAGTAACCAAAGGAGCATCATGTAAGGAGAGAATGGGAGTGGAGGAGATAACTGTAGTTTTTAGGAAACCAAGGGACTAAATTACAATGAGACTGAGAGCTGAGGGACTAGATAATAATCTACTTAACAGCAAATCAAAATAAAACAAAAGATGATGATGTCAAAATTACCATCGTAGCCTTTTTCAGTGCAATTCAATCCAGCAATTTAAGATTTTCTCCCCGTCTCTCTTTCATCTCACACTAGATAAGAGAAATCAAGAATGTTTTTTTAAGCATATTTTTTTAATAATTTTGAAATAGTAATATAAAAATAAAAATTATTTTAAAAAACATGCTTTCTAGCATTACAATACCACACACGGAAACAGTATTGGGTTGCTGCGGTGCCCGGATCAGCCAGCATTTGGATTAGTCTATTCTTTACCTTTAATTCTTGCTATTATCATTACAGGCAAGATTAACACCCTCCTCGGTCCAAGATAATGCAGCCTATCAAGGCCAGAAACCTGTTGCGTTAATTAATCGTCACCTCTCAGAAAAGTTGGAATCAACACTGGTTTCCTTTGTTTAGGCCCTCTTTTCTTCTGGTTCAATAACTCACCGGACCACACTGGCTCACTGGTCTCGGCTTTTGTAAACTGGACCCTGCATTATATATCAGCCCTGTTCAGTGCTCATGTGGCAGTCGAGAGAAAGAAATCTTCTTGAAGGAGTTTCCACCTTGGCTTGAAGTTAAAATCGATACCTCCATCACCCAGAAAAGCAACTCCCTCCCAATCAGACTATCAAATTGCTACACTTAATGGGCTACTCGACCAGATTCATCACCATTGCCAGTTAACATATGATTATATTAGCATGATAACTTCAAGGAAAATATCTTTTGGCCTCTGCTGCATAAGATGTTTCATCGTGGGATCATAAATCCCGTCGTATTGGAGACATGGTACATTCTTGACCATCCAGTGGTCTTCCCCTCCATTGCATGACAATCTTTGGGTGGAGTCATCTGGTATCCCTGCAAATGACAATTCTTTGAGGTCTTTCAAGTGCTGGATTCCTGAAGGCACCTGTCTCTGTTGCGGGCAAGCTCCTACAGCTAGCTCTTGAAGAAGGGGCAACGCTCCTTTTTCTATTATAATGGAATTCAATCCGGAAAGAGAGAGCCACTTGAGCTTAAGAAACCCTCCTTCAAAATGCACTTCCTCTTCATCGTATCCACAAAAGAGCCCAAGAGATTTTAAACTGGGCAAAGCTTGAAAGACTTTAACTGGATCATCATTCAATCTTGAAAACACTAATCCCAACGTAACTAGATTGTTCAGTTTGGAAATCCAACATGGAAACCTTTCTGATTTCCCATGAAGGTATAGACTTTGAAGGCGAGGAGGAGGAGAAGACATTGTTTGCGCTTCAAGAATCTCATCCTTTTTGACTGAAAAGACTGATTGTGTTTGCAAGTATTATCTCCTCTAACGCAGTGCATAAATCCCTTCCATATTCTCGTTTCAAATCTGTGATCCCCAATTTCCTCATCTGCTCCAACATTTGCAACTCATTGATTAATCTCACATCATGATCTACTTTAATTCTATGAAGTGTTTGTAAGAACTCGATCACCAATACTTCCACGTATCTTCAACGTGCGAGTCTTTTCGTGAACTCCCAGAAGATGTCGTAGTTTTGGGAACCTGCTGATCTCAACTGGCAGTTCCTCCACAAAGGAATTGCTCAAATCTATAGTCTCCCAAGTTGTAGAGCTAACCGATGGATTTTGGGAGTTTGGACACTTTAGCATCCTTTAGGCTTGAGTACCTTTGATGCAACAAGTTTCCCAGTTCTTTGGGGATGCGATCTATGGGATACCTTTCAAAATCTAACATGGTCAAAAGCTTAAATTTTGTAAATATTGCAGAGATTAAAGGCTTCTGGACATCAACTCCATTGAAGACCATGACAGAGCGAGTTTGAGACTTGGTGCTGCTGCTGCTCCTCGAAATGTTACTAATCACTCTTTTGCTTATGGAGAGTCGTCGCCGTGCTATGCCTTCAATAGATGAGCAATTCTTGGAAATGTGGCAGAAACTCAACTCCATTGACTTGGAAAGAATGATGTCACGCACTAAATCATGAACTCGACATGTTCTAAGAATTCCTTTCAAACCAGCTTCATTCAGCTGAACCAAACTTCGATGGATAAGTTCAGTGAAGTATTCTTCTGCTGTCTTTTCTAACGTCATGCCTTGCTATTATTGTATAAATCCCTCAGCAATCCATAGTTTGATTAGTTTACTACGCCTGATGGAGAAATCCTCTGGAAACATACCAAAGTGTAAGAAACAAGATTTGAGGTGGTAAGGCAGATCATTGTAACCAAGGAAGAGAATTTTTGTGACATTCTCAACATGCGGATCACAAACCAGTGCTGAACCGAGGTTATCAAGCAACCTTTTCCCATTCGAGAACCACCTTTTCCTTGGTTGCTAGAAGTCTACCAACAGCCGCAATTGCTAATGGCAATCCTCCACACCTTCTAACAATGTTATGAGATAATGCCTCCAAATCTTTAGGACATATCCCTTGAAAGTCAAACTTGAATGCCTTCTTGCAAAAGAGTTCGCATGCCTCTTGTTGAGGCAGAGGTTCCATCTGCTAGACATGAACTAATGAAGATCGTTTGCAAAAGTTAGCAATATCCTTGTTTCTTGTTTTGGCCAATCATCCACTTCCGTTGTCATTGTTGAACAAAGCATGCTCCACATCTCCCTAGAAGCCAATTTCCCATTCATCATCAAATACAATGAGATATCTCTCTTGTCGTAGATATTCTCTAAGCTCATATATCAAGGATGAGACATCCATGGCAACAATGGTTTTAGGGACAAGCTGTTTTTTGCCTTCATAGAGTTTCTTTAGTATGCTCGTCCTTATCATATGATTGAGACACAGTGATCCACGCACGACATCCAAAGTGCTTCTTCACTTGGTGATTGTCATAAACCTTCTTAGCCAGAGTGGTCTTCCCTTTGCCGCCCATACCAACCAAGGAAATCATAGTCCTTTGGGATGTTCCGCCTACCAAGTAGAGTATCATCTCTTGGAGATTCAATGCCAACAAGCTCACCTTCTTCAATGAAAAGAGATTCTTCTCGGGGATCATGCAATAAGACTGTTGTCGCATTGCTACTTGACGTGACATGCTCTGACGAAATGAACAGGAATCTTTCACTTCTATCCTTGATTTCGTGAAGTCTTGCCATGATATCTTGAATCCCTGATACTATCTCATGATGCGGTTTCAATTCGCTAACCAAGGAACAGATGCTATACAGGAGGGAGCCCATTAATCCACGTTGTTGATCACGATGTTGTGCCGCACAGGCTTCAACCATGTACGCATCAATGACATCTTCAATGCAGTAAGCTACTTCTCTTCCTTGTTTTACCCATGCTTTCACACCTTCACTGATTCCTTCTTTATCAGCCTTTTGAATCCGCATCTTTTAGGAAAGCCCTGATGATTTCCAGATCGTCTTTGATACAAGCAACTTTTTTATGACTCCATTCAATAGTTTCACTTTGTGAGTTAGCAATTGAACCAACTTGTCAATAGCAAGACTCATTATTGCTGTTGGGAATTTCGACCGGTGATGTACTGATATTTGCTCATAGGAGGCCAAGCATACTGACACAATATTTAACGTGGTTCGGCAAAACCGCCTACATCCACGGGAGAAGCCATTGCATTATGTAGAGAGAGTACAAGATTTACAACAATAGAGGAGGAGAAATCATCCCCTTTTTCACAACTTTCAACCTCACTCTATTTCTCTCTTTTTAGTGCTGCAATGGCAGCCCACTCTCTCCTACATTTCTCACATCTTTGGCTCTACTTCCTCTCTC
>NW_011499866.1:230009-230234 GCF_000495115.2 Populus euphratica | reverse complement strand
ATTTAGTATTGGGGCCTACCAATAATCAATGATCAATGGTTTGTGCTTTATATGAAATGGCAACCAACCTAATAATTGCTGCATCTGCCATCTCTTTTACTCTTTATCAACTTCGATCCTTTTCTAATACCTCCCGGTCTTGTGACCATCCACATAATCTAAAGCATAGTTTCGTTGCTAGTAACACTATACATACATACATAAATATATATATATATATATATA